>NC_037672.1:155892240-156192240 GCF_003255815.1 Theropithecus gelada
AAAAAAAAAAAAAAAAAAAAAAAAAAAACAAATGGCACAGAAATCACTGTTATTACCAAGATTCAGCCATATTTCTCAAATAAATGCTCCAAGAATTGCTGCGAGCATTTGGTTCATTCCCAGTGGTTTCTTGTTCGTTCTTTCTTTATTAATTATAACAGAGTCTTGCTCTGTCACCCAGGCTGGAGTGCAATGGCATGATCTCGGCTCACTGCAACCTCCACCTCCTGGGTTCAAGCGATTCTCCTGCCTGCCTCAGCCTCCTGAGTAGCTGGGATTACAGGCACGCACTACCATGCCCTGCTAATTTTTGTATTTTTAGTAGAGACAGGGTTTCACCATGTTGATCTTAAACTCCTGACCTCAAGTGATCTGCCTGCCTCAGCCTCCCAAATTGCTGGGATTACAGGTGTGAAAACACGTCTCCAGTGTTTTCAAAAAGGTGATTTTGATGATTTTTGCCAGTGTTCTTGTTTCTTTTTCAGAGGAGCATATTTTTGGAGGTCCTTAGTTCACCGTTCCTGAAGTACTTGCCAAACTGTATCATTGTGAAATAAAATGGAGACTCACTATTTAAAGGAAAATTTACCTATTCCTTTTCTTTCCACTTCTTCATTTGCCCCTCCTCCATATGCTGAAGTTGTGCCTTGGGTTGCCATTACTTCACTGTAATGGTTCTTACCCCAACCAAGAGCAAGCTCTTTTCTATCTGTCAAATAAAATCATCTCTTTTCAGACTTTCATATATGGCTTCCCAGAAGCATCTGTGATTGCTGACATTGCCTTCTTAGAAACTCTTTCCTTTTGGGCTTGCAAAACTTTTCTATGTCTCTCCTTCTACCTCTAGCATTATTTCATCTATATTTCTTTTGGAAGAATCTTTTATTCTTTCTGTTCCTTTTCCATTGGTATTTTCTAGAATTCTACCCTCAATTATTTTCTCTTTCTACACTGCCACTCACCTCCAGGCCAGGGAATAGTATTTATACCTAAGGAACAAACCAACATCAACATATTGATGTTTAAATTTTTTACTTTCAGTTCTTACAATCTAGACACAAATGCCTGACTTTTTACTGGACATCTCATAGCTGATAATAATAATACTTTCTAGTATGTATTGAGACATATGAGATTACAGACACTATGTCAGTTGGTTTACATGTATTATCTCTAATCTTTTTAATAATTTCATATAATAGGTATTATTACCCATTTTTTACATACTTAAGATCAGACTGCTAAAAAGCAGAAAAGCTAGGACTTGAACTCAGAGTTGTTGCCTTCCAAACCTATGCAATTATCTCACCTATAAAATAGGAACAAGTTGGGTGTGGTGGCTCACACCTGTAATCTCAGCACTTTGGGAGGCCTAGGCAGAAGTTTGAGACCAGCCTGGCCAAACAGGTGAAACCCCATCTCTACTAAAAATACAAAAAATTAGCTGGGCGTGGTGGTTGGTGCCTATAACCCCAGCTATTCGGGAGGCTGAGGCATGAGAATTGCTTGAACCCGGGAGGTGGAGGTGGAGGTTGCAGTGAGCCAAGATCGTGCCACTGCACTCCAGCCTGGGTGACAGAGCCAGACTCAGTCTCAAAAATAAAATAAAATAAAATAAAATAGGAACAATAATGTAATACTACTACTTATGAGGATTAAATGAGGTAATACTTATAAAGCATTTAAAATGGTATCTGACCCATAGTAAAAATTTATATGTTAGCCATATAAATTATTATCATAGAATGCTGCCTCTCAACTTATCTCCCCATCTCTCTGCTTTCTCTACCCACCTGTCACCCCTCAAAATACTCTCTCCTTCCTGTGTTCCCTATTTTGGTCAATGATATAACCATATACTCTGTCACCCAAGACAGACATATCAGAATTAGCTTTCACTTTTACTTCTCCTCCGTCCCTCCACATTTAGTTGGTTGCCAAGTCTCATTGAGTCTTCTTTAAGCTATCACACCACCCCCAGCTCTCTAATTCAGGCTCCCATCATCAGGATTATTGCAATATCACGTGACTTGTCTCCCTCGGTCTCTCCTTCCTCAGCTCCATTCATTCAGCAAACAGTTCTCTATACCTATTATATATCAGGTATTCTTTCTAACACATGGATTTGATTTTCTCACTTTCTTAAAGAATTTAAAAGAACAGCTCATTGCCTATTAGAATTCAGCACAAAATCTTCAGTGTGGAGTTTAAAACACTACACAGTATTTTCCCTGTACTGCAATTCCCTCCTTGCTTCCCACCACGCTTTCAAAACAATACCCTGTGTTTTCACTATACCAGACAACCAGTCATTCCCTTAAGACATCATGATGGTTCACCCTTCCATGCTTTGGCTTATGCAATCCCATATGGCTGGAATTCCTTTCCGGCCTCCACCTCCACACTCTTCTTTTAATTTCCCACACAGCCTTGAAAATGCAGCTCAAGTGTTACCTCTCCTACAAAGCATCCTTCAGTGTCTACCCACCTGCAACACTGAGACACAATGAGTCCCTCCTGTCTTCCCCACAGACCATTGTTCATACCCATGACACTTGGGGTAGTCACGTTGACTCCCTCCCTCAGTAAATCTGTGATAAAAGGCAGGAATCATTCCTTACGTTTTTGTATCTTCGGCATCTAGCAGAATTCCTGACATAGATCACATTTTCAGTCAATTTTGCTTGCTTCTATCATGATACAAAAAAGTGTCTTTTTCTATCTCTGGCGACAGAAATTGTGACTGCACATGATAAAGGGTGGTAGAACTGATTTTATCAGGTGGTAGAACTGATTTTATCATGTGACTGCACATGATTTTATCATGTGACTGCACATGATAAAGTGTGGTAGAACTGATTTTAAATAACAAAGCATATTTAAATTTTCCTTAAACATTGTTGGTTATTTGAGAGATGACCAAGATTTTCCTAGTGGCCTGAATGGCAGGGAAACGGGGTGAGAAGATAGAATAGGGCTTCAGCCTTCAGTGAGGAAAGGACTGGCTGTGCCTTACTTATATAATGTCTAAAACCAATGGGACAAACTCCACTTTCATTTTGACACTTTTGCCAGAGAAAACCCTCCAGAGGGCTGAAGAAGGGACGCGCCGGGGCTGCTGCTGAGCTGGGTCTTTGGTATTCCGCCTTTTTGTGACTTGAGCTGGGCCCATAGTAGCACCCATGTCAGCCACTTTGATTCATGACCAAACAATTCAATGAACTCTCGGTATTTTGGCGAAATAAGGAGCTTGAATAAACATGTTGACTTAAATGGATCAAAACAGACGGTTATTCTGGATAACTGACCACCCAGCTTCAGTCTTGCCCAGAAACAAACCTTATATTCTTCTCTTTGGCATTCTAGCCCACATCCTCTGTCTGGAGAGTCTCTGGTTGACTAAAAATAGTTCTAATAAGTGGCAAAATTAATGTCTTTTTGGATTACAAAATTAAAGAAAGAAAATTACTGTTTTGAGTTCCAGGGAGTCAGTCTAGTTACCTAATATAAATCCCAGAGACAGTCATTCACTTGAGTTTCAAATAGAGCAATTATGTAGAAACTTCCCTTTGGGACTTCAACATTCTCCTTGCAGCATCAGAAGGTGATGTCACTCTGTGTATTCATGTATTTCAAGCTTGTGAAGAGGACCGGTGCCATATCTGTGCTGTGACTTAAAAGCACAACCTGTTTCCTCAGCAAGCTGGTTCCCTTCAATGTTTGCTTTCTCACAGTGGTACCGATTTCTGCTCTTCCCATTTCCAAAAGCACGAAAAAGCCATTGATGGCACATGGAAATTTTGGAGAAACACATTTAGAAACCATTTGGCAGGATCTGTGCTTTCTGGGAGAACAAGCCTTCTTTCCCTGTTCTTTTCTCTTCGGAACATTCGCAGGAAAACAAGACCTCTGCTCTTTAAAGATGTTTTTTGTGTGTGGTGTAGTCCACACCTACAGAATCTTCCAAGGAATCACAATCAGGGCTTTAAAGATGTATTTAATCATATTTTCCTCGTCTACATTGGCTTTCCACATAGGTGGGGTGGGTGTTACTGCTGACACAGACAGCCACATATGTGGTATTTCAGCGACACTGGCTGCCTGAGAAAAATCCTCCCTTTTGCCCTTCTCTGCTCCTTTTTATTCCAAAACTGGACATTAGGCTTCCAATGCACACAGCTGGGAGAGGTACTATAAGGTATGATCACCCACCCCTTCTTGAGAGAGCATATTTTGAGGGGCTAATACTACAAAGGAGAAACAGGGGAAACCAATGCTACAGGTCCGTTTTAGACGTATCATCACTGAGCTGATCCAACCTTATTTCTTAGACATTGATCTTCCTTTTCTCCCTGCCTCCACAGAATCATTTGTGATAATGCTGTATCTTGTTTGCAAAACACTTAATCTTAATCCTCTGGGAGATACTTATTTGATACAGGATCAACAGTTGTGATGGAGATGATTCAAAACAGGAAGTTATCTTTATATTTTGTATTTGGATGAACAAATGAATAGACAACCATATTTAGCAATTATTAATAGAGAAAAATGTAAATGTTAATGGAGTTTACCCAAGGATAGTTGTTGCCTGGGAAGTTATTGGTAAGTGCAACAGAAAGGGGCTTATAAAAAGAAGCAAAATTTTAGCAATCAAAATCCATGGGAGCTTATCGAGATTTATCTAGAAGTCATGCTTACTTCTTTTATGTGCAGTCTTCAGGATGCTGGGAAAATCGAGGTTCTGCTTCTGAGTGGTGGCATCCTGTTTAAAATAAAGGTCCAAAGTAACATTCAACTGATTAATCAGGACAATTTGAGGCACTTAGTAGCCTTAAGGATCCAGAATCTTTCCATCTGTTTCTTCTGTCTTTAGACATTGTCTTGGCCAGAGTTTACTGAGCACACACCGACTATGTGTTCAGCCACGTACCCGGTCCTCTGGGAACCCACAAAGAAAGTGAACAGTCTATGTAATACAGACTCATGGCAAAAGGCACAAACATTAGTATATGCAAAAACAATCACTGATTTACTGCTGTACCTGTACGTGAGTGAAATGGGTACTAAGAGATTATTTGATGGCAATAAATTCCAAGGATAATCAGTCGTTCATGATGAAATGTGAAAGTTAATTTTTCATACCAGCTTAAATCTTTTATTCTTGCTTAGGAGTTTCCTCCCTCCCAAGACAGCAAAAATGTTTATGATCTGTTTTACATCATTAACAATTCAAAGATGAATTTATGAAATAGGTCTGTGTATCTATGGACAAAACTATTTTGCAAAAATGGGTGAGAATTATTTAAATTTCTAAATAAAATTGGATGATCCCACATTAGTATGATACCTATGCTGTCTGGGGATCAAAATGAAATCGCTCCCCAAAGAAGTATTTGAGAAAGCACAAGAGATGTCATCCCAAATTGCCAGTGCACCTATTTCAGACAGATGAATATTGCTTGAATGCCATTTTTAAAAGACAGCAAGAGATAAAGTGTAAACATATTTATTTTTCCTTTAAGAAGGAAAAGCCCACTCTCTAGGGTTCTCCTCTATAAGGGAAGCATCAAAAAGATTATTCAGTTCAGCAAAATTATATGCACCATATGCTTTGAACCTCAGGTTGTGACTATTTTGGTTTGATTTATTGCTTTGATTTCATAGGAACACAATCACTTTACTTGAAGGCTTTGTTAAATATCCTACCACTATTGTAAAGAACTAATTGAAATAAGAAAGCTCTCACTTTACCCTAAGTGAATGCTTCTTCACTAATTTGCCAGATTGCCTTCCCCAAGCTCCAGAATGTGAAAAATGCCATCCTTGCCACAGTGATGTCACCAGAATGTTGCTGGTTGCCCTTACGGGCTCCAGCTGGGCTTCTAGTTACACCAGCCATGCACTCTAAATCAAGCATGTTGTCTTCCTGGGCAGAATAACATACAGCAAAAGGTTACTGTTGCCAAGAGTTTGTCCATGATATAAAAATACACAGAGTGTTTATTGATTTTCATTATTTTTAAATGATTTATATGGAGTAATGATCATATCAGGTTTTCTCGTGCACACAGCCTCAGAGGCAGCTGTCCAAAATCTTACCAGAAACGTGGCCTATTAGATCGTCTAGGGTCACTATTAGAAGTGTTGAATATAATTCCTGATGTTCCCAGAGAGGTAGGAGATTTTATTTAAGACATTCAGGAAGGTCTTCCAATTCCAGCAGCTCGGGGTTTCTGAAACTAAACCAAGTCTCGCTTCTCTTCATACTGGTGCTTCCTCGCATCACTTGCTAATGTATACATCAAAGGGCGACACAGGGAAGGAAGGAGGACAGTGTTTCTGTGAGCTGATTGATAGCAAATGGAGTGAAGATTCTTTGGGAGAGTATAGCACTATTGACTCGGTTTAGTTTTGGATAAGTTTATCCATTCAGATGGTAAATCTTGACATTTATTAACTAAGAATAAAGTTGATACAACTTATTTTAGTTACTTCACAAATTGTAAATATACACAAAAAAGACAAAATAGTGTAAGGATCCACAGAACTAATCACTCAACTTCAAAAATTATCAATTTATAGACAGTCTTATGTCATCTCTATCCTACTTACTAATCCCCACCCCACCCCATATCTTTTGATATGACTCTTGAAAATACGAAATTTAACATACAATTATTTCTCCTAAAAATTTAAAAATTTTGACCAAATATTCAGTATTCAAAAGTCTAATTTGTGTCATGTTAGGAATTTTTAACAGTTCGTCTGTTAGGACAATCCAAGTAAGTCCCACACCTTGCAATTGGTTAAGTTTCTTTTAATTCATAGATTCCCTCTCATCTCTTATCTTCTCCCTCTCATTTCTTGAAAAAAACCGGGGCCAGGCGCGGTGGCTCACACCTGTAATCCCAGAACTTTGGGAGGCCGAGATGAGTGGACAACCTGAGGTCAGGACATCGAGACCATCCTGGCTAACATGGTGAAACCCCATCTCTACTAAAAATACAAAAAGTTAGCCCAGCGTAGTGGCGAGCACCTGTAATCCCAGCTACTCAGGAGGCTGAGGCAGGAGAATTGCTTGAACTCAGGAGGTGGAGGTTGCAGTGAGCCAAGGTCGTGCAACTGTACTCCAGCCTGGATGACAGAGCAAGACACTGTCTCAAAAAAAAAAAAAAAAAGGTCCTTTATTCTGTAAAATTTCTCACAGTACACTTTTCTGATAACATCTCCATGATGTTGTTTATCATGTTCCGAGGTCATCTTATTTCCTATACATTGTCAGTTGTATTTAGAGGATTGATCTGCATCAGGCTGGGTTTTCGGGGGTGAGACTACTGTATTAGTTAGGATGGCCATAACCAAGTATCACAGGCAGGGTGGCTTAAACAACAGAAATGAATTTTCTTACAATTCTTGAGGCTAGAAGTCCAAGATCAAGGAGTCCACAGTGTTGATTTCTCCTGAGGGCTCTCTCCTTGGCTCGTACATGGCCATCTTCTTTCTGTGTCTTTACATGGTTCTCCCTCTGTACCTGTGCAAATTTCCTCTTCTTATGATCCCGCAATTAGGAGGGATTAGGGCGACCTCATTTTAACTTAATTACCCCTTTAAAGGCCCTGTCTCCATATACAGTCACATTCTGAGGTAGTGGGAGTTTGAAATTCACCATACGAACTTGGGTAAGGAAACAATTCGTCCCGTAACACCTACTCTTGGGTGGTGGTGTGTTTTTCCACCGAGAGGCACTGAATATCTCATCATCACTCTTTTTGTGGTTTTGGCAGCCCTGGATTTTCAGTCCCTAGGTTCATTGATTTATCAGGGTTTCCAAAGTGGTGATGTCCTACTTCTGTTGCTCCTTATTTAGCTGAGTTACTTTGATTCTTTTTGAAGTCGTTTTATTTTCTATTTGGTTATGCAGTAATGTATTGCAAAGGTGGAATTAATGTTTCTTTCCTCTTATTTACCATTTTCAAAATAATGAGTTGGTTTTAAAATAATGTGACCAGTTGGTTGTCTTTTTCCTGAAGTGACAGTATGAACTCATGAATGTTCATGGATACATATGTGGATACGTATGTATGATGTATATTGATCCATTACAGCAAATGCCCTTATTGTTCAAGTTGTCCAATTTTTTTGGCCAGCAAAAATCTCTCCAAGTTTGGCTCCTAAGTCCCTTAGACAGGACTACAGTAGTCTCTGATGGCTTTCTTGCTGTCTGATATGGCAAGATGTTCCAAGTACATCTTTTTCATTTCCTTTTCCAGATCCAGAATCAGCCATTTCTTCAAGAAGTGCCAATTTCTTTTAGGAGAAAAGGTATTTGAAGAATCTGAGTACTAGGAGATATCACAGCTACTGAGTTGATCCCTATGTCTAGGCCTTTACAGAGAATAGCGCCAGAAAAAATGCAAATGCGCACATACAGATAGACAAATAGACATATATAATCTTCCAATCAAATTCAGGGTTTTTCAGTTATTTTATGTTAACATCTGTATTTTCTCTCTCCCATTCCAAGAATGCTAGTACTCAACTAAACCAGGGATTGAATAAGAACATTACATGATTGATCATTTATTTTATCCCACAATATACCCACAACAGAATCTGAGTAACACTATGAATGCCTCAACCAAGCTTTCTGCTGTTCTTTTTGTTCTTTGGGTACACCACATTAGAGATTTATACTCATTGGGTGGCTGAGGTGTGAGGATTGCTTGAGGCCAGGAGTTCCAGACAAGCCTGGGAAACATAATGAGACTCTGTATCTACAAAAAAATTTTAAAAATTAGCTGGCTGTGGTGGTACCTCCCTGTAATCTCAGCTACTTGGGAGGCTGTGGCAGGAGGATTGTTTGAGCCCAGGAGTTCAAGGCTGCAGCAAGCTATGATCACATCACTGCACACTAGGCTGGGTGACAGAACAAGATCCTGTCTCAAAAAACAAAAAGGAGATTTCTACTAAAATTCTTATGCTTAAAATCTCTTGGAATAACTCTTCTCTTTGAATTAAACTATCAACTAGAAACATATGTGGCTTTTAAAAAAATAATATTTATTTTATTTTATAACTAGGTAAAATATGTACCTGGTTCCAAAGAAAAATCAAGGGTGGAACCAGCATTGCTCTATTTTTTTTTTTATATTGCTGTCATTACCATATGTGTCTAATGCAGATTGAGAGACGGTGGTGTCCTGGTAGATTTGGAGGAGGAGGTGATACTTGAATCGTGTCTTACTGAACAGCTGCAAAGAGTGACTTTGGTTCTGGGAGAAACTGTCTCGAAGGTCCTAGCACTGCTCAGTGAAGAAAACATTTGTTCTGCCACCCACCATGTAATTCATCCTTGAATATTAATGAGTTAGCCTTTAGGCTGCTAGACAGAAACAAGCCACAGCATACCGCATAAACCCTGCCATCTTTACATATTGCTGTAGAAGCTAGAAATGAAAAGTTTTTATTGTAAAATGTCTGGTAATTGTGCTCTGAGATAATTCGTCTGAATGTGTGAAGTTCCATCTCTAAAATAGCAGCATCTTAGAATCTAAATGCAGCACTTCTAGAAGCTAACTCCTATCCATCCTTTAAGATCAGGTGAACTTATTGAGCCTTCCTGATCCCTGTTCAAAGTTTAGACTTCCAGATATGTGTTTCCACTGCACCCTCTAAAATCCCCCCGATGGTAACAGGTTTTACACTCAGTTGTTAAACTTTGTTAAGTATCTAAACCCAGCATTGAGCATTGTATCAGCACAAATAGGTCATCCTGGCCAGACACGGAGGCTCACACTTGTAATCCCAGCACTTTGGGAGGCCAAGGGAGAGGGTCACTTGAGGTCAGGAGTTCAAAACCAGCCTGGCTAACATGGTGAAACCCCACCTCTACTAAAAATTCAAAAATTAGCCAGGCGTGGTGGTGGTGGGGAGGTGCCTGTAATCCCAGCTACTTGAGAAGCTGAGGCACAAGAGTCACTTGAACCTGGGAGGCGGAGGTTGCAGTGAGCCAAGATTGCACTACTGCACTCCAGCCTGGACCACAGAGCAAGACTCTATCTCAAAAAACGAACAAAACAAAACAAAACAAAAAACAAATAGGTAATCCCTAAATACTGGTTAACTCAAAATTTCTATCACTGCATCCTAATATACTCAGGTAAAATTACCTATTTATGTATTCTCCCCACCAACCAGATGATAAGCTCTTTTAGGGCAGGAAGTATGTCTTATTTTCTTGGTACTATACTTGTCCATACTTTGATGGAATAAAAAACTTTAGTGATGCTGTTTGAAAATTTAATTAGAATTACAAAGAATAAACATGAGCTGCTCTTAAGAAACATAAGTTTGAGTCAATATTTAAAGATAAAGTGATAACATGCAAATCATCAACTTAATGCTTACTGCTACAGTCTGCCTTTTGTACCCTCAGACTCTATAAACATAATATAAATGTTCCTGTATATTTTATTCTGTGTTTTAGCATCAGGCCTTTAAAGCAGTTAATTGCTTAGTACATCTGGAATTAATTTTATTGCATGCTATGAGGTATAGCTATAATTTTACTTTTTCCAAAAGGTTAGCCAGTTGCCCCAATTCTAATTTTTCTTGGATCCTCTATCAAGGTGGCTTAACTCTTCTACGGAACAATTGGATAACCTTGCTGATACAAACACATGGCCTCTAACTTCAAGTGGGCCTTCCTTGTTTCCTCAAGACCCCTGCTCACTTCTCATTCCCATCGTTCTCATCAGTTCTCTATAGGACAGAAATTTTTCAGGACTTCATAGACCACTGAATTATACACTTAAAATGATTAAAACAGTAAAATTTATTGTATCTTTTACCAACATTTTTTTTTTCTTTTTTTTTTTTTTTTTTTTTTTTTTTTTTTTTTTTTTTTTTTTGAGATGGAGTCTTGATCTGTCTCCTGGGCTGGAGTGCAGTGGCCGGATCTCAGCTCACTGCAAGCTCCGCCTCCCAGGTTTACGCCATTCTCCTGCCTCAGCCTCCCGTGTAGCTGGGACTACAGGTGCCCGCCACCTTGCCCAGCTAGTTTTCTGTATTTTTTTTTTTTTAGTAGAGATGGGGTTTCACCGTGTTAGCCAGGATGGTCTCGATCTCCTGACCTCGTGATCCTCCCGTCTCGGCCTCCCAAAGTGCTGGGATTACAGGCTTTAGCCACCGCGCCCGGCTCAACATTTTTTTAATAGCCAAAAAAAAGAAGACTCCATGGAGAACAAGGCCTTCAGGTTTAAACTTCATCAATACCACCATAACCCCCTACAAGTGCATCCCTACCTACATATGCAAGCCAGCCCTCTCTCCTTTTTAGTCTCTGAAATGAGGGATCATTTCTCTCATCCAAGGCCTCCATAACCACCTGTGCCCTTAAACCCACAACTGCATCACTGCTGACCCCAGAACATGGCTCCACAGCAGTAAGCCCTTCTTTAGATCAAGTTTCTTGCATCCTTAAAAAAAAAACCCTACACTTGGCCCTTCATCTGCCTCTAGTTACTATTCACATTTTTCTTTTTTTTTTTTTTTTTGGAGACGGAGCCTCGCTCTGTCACCAGGCTGGAGCACAGCGGTGCGGTCTTGGTTCACTGCAACCTCCGCCTCCTGGGTTCAAGCGATTCTTCGGCCTCAGCCTCCTGAGTAGCTGGGACTACAGGCACCCACCACCACGCCCGGCTAATTTTTGTATTTTTAGTAGAGACAGGGTTTCACCATGTTGGCCAGGATGGTCTCGATCTCCTGACCTCGTGATGCACCCGCCTCGACCTCCCAAAGTGCTGGTATTACAGGCGTGAGCCAACGCACCTGGCCACATTTTCTTCCTATCCAATTTTTTCAAAAACCGTGGCATGTTTTGGTTTATTCCACTTCACTTCCCATTCATACCTCCCACCCATCCCTCTTTGCCTTCCCCTACCTCTTCTCCTAAATTGTTCTAGTTGTACTCTTCTCACCAAGTCTCAATGACTGGCTGTCTGCTGAAGAAAGTAGACATCTTATTTCTTATCTGACATCTTATTTCATGGTGAACCTCAGCCCCTCAGGGTCTCCTCTGCTTCTGCTGTATCTTCTTTCATGGCTCTTCTTTTTACAATCAGAGTTTGAATTTCCTGCAATTCTGCTCTTATTCCTGTGGTCTTTTCCCTTCTCCTTCACTCACACATTTTCAAATGCAACCGAAAAATGATGGCAGAAAAAGCTCTTCAGCAGTGTTTCCATCTAGCTTCATACATCTACCTCTGCTTGTCACAGGTGATCCCACAGAAACCTGGAATCCACCTGAACTCATCATCTTCCCCATTAAGGGGGATGCTCCTTCTGTGCTGCATCTGAGTTGATCCACTTCTACTTCTTCACTCAAACTAGAAAATTTGGAGTCGTCACTGCCTCCATCACCACTTTCATCCCTTCTGGTAAGCCCTGATAATTTTTCTCCTTAATAATTCTGGAATCTGTCCCTCCTCTCCGCTTTGACTCCACTCCCCTAGGCCACCATCATGCTCCTGGGCTACCTGACACATTCCTGCCTGGTCATGCCCCGCTCACATCCATCTTCTATCCAAAACGTAAACCTGCTCTTGTCGCTTTGGTTACTATGTAAAGGGATGGGTAGACAAAATTTAAATTCCTTCCTGGCTTTCCTCCTCCTCTGAAGGTCAGAACTCAAGAACTAACTTGCCCCTGACTATGTCACTGTCTTCATCAGTCTCTGCACTGTTCATGATTGCCCTCTGGGATCTGGCAGCACACTATGACACTCATTTGCATCAGTCCACAATATTTCTCACTTCTGGACTTTTGTTACTGAGGTCTGCTCTTCTTGAACCACTCCCCTGCTTCACTGCCCTTCCTTTCCCACCTAACTTCACTTTTCAGATTCCTCCACAGAGAGCCTCTGTGCCTTCCCTCCTCACCCGTGTTCTGGGTAATATGCGTAATACGCTGGCGTGGCTGCATCACTGCTCTGGCCATGTGTTTCAGAATTACCTATGTGTCCACTCTCCCCCTACACGAGGAGCAGTTTGATGGAAAGGACCATGCTGTAAAATTACTGATTTACTGACTGAATAAATGAATGGTCTGATTGAAAACTTTAACCCAAAGTAGTCAGAAAAGGGCATTTCCTCTTCATTGAACATGGAAGAGACCATTTGGAATAAAGTGAGTTCCAAAAAAGAGACAAATACTGAACAACTACTCTCCTTCTGACTATTAATAATTTTAAAACACCCTTGCTGCAGGGACTCTTGATGGTTAGAGTCATCAAATATCACATAGAGCCGTGTGGCGCTTCCTCTCCGCCAGGTGGATGAACAGTTGGGAAACCACACCAGCCACAAACATAATGACACCAGTGAGAAGTTACATGCTGCAGGTAAGACATTCCCCACGACTGAAAGCTGAAATTTTACCAAATTCAAAATCTTCGAACTAGTTCGACTCCTACCAGGAAGATGGACATAAGACTTGTAACATAACTTGTCTGTTATTTTTTTTCTGTAGTCTTCTGTTCAGTACATGAACTTTGCCTGGATCTAAATCTTAGCTCATCTGTTTACTTGTAATTTGCAGTCCGTGCTTTGATTTCATCACCATAAACCATTTTGTTAGGGCCAGAAGCTGCTCCCTCGGTAAACCTGGTCTCCTGAAAGAGCTACAGCTCTCTCCAAAATGCTGAGAAATTGTAGATGACAGAACAGTGAGTTGATAGTGCCTCTTTCTCACACACTTTAGATGTGTGTGGCATCAAGTAATAGACTACTTGGCATCAAGTAATAGATTAGTAAGTTCTCTTCTTAAAAATCACAGTACAGTATCTTGAGCTAGCTTTTCACAAACAGTAGTTTTTCAAAGATCAGTGACATCTCGTCTGTTTGCTCTCAGTGCTCCATTCTGAGATGAAGAATATTCATTTGATAAAGTTTGGCTCTGTGTCCCCACCCAAATCTCATCTCAAATTGTAATCCCCACATTTCAGCTGAGGGACCTGGTGGGAGGTGATTGGATCATGGGGGCGGTTTCCCCCATGCTGTTCTTGTGATAGTGAGTTTTCATGAGATCTGATGGTTTAAAAGTTTCGCACTTCCCCCCACCCTTTCTGCCACCATGTAAGGTATGCCTTGCTTCTGCTTCTGCCATGATTGTAAGTTTCCTGAGGTCTCCCCCAGCCATACAGAACTGTGCATCAATTAAACCTCTTTCCTTTATAAATTACCCCATCTCAGGTCATTCTTTATAGCCATGTGAACATGAACAAATACATCATTCATTTACCAAAGACTGACTGATGTGCATCCTGCATTTCTCCCTTGTGGCACCTACTATGATTGCAATTAAGTGATCAATCATGTATTAGGCTGTTTCTGTCCTGTCTCCCCGATAGAAGGTAAAGAAAGCAGGAACTATGTCTGTCTTGTTCACTTCTGAATCCCAGGCCTACCAATGCCTGGTACATAGTTGGCACTTGGCTATTTATTGAATGAATATATCAGCACCAATATCTTTGTGGCTACAGGGGTAACAACTACAGGAGCTCTATACTGACCTGACTATGGCAGCAGCTTCCTGAGAACCCTGCTCCCCCGCTGCCCAGCTGAAGGGGAGGTGAGGGAGGGAGGAAGGAATAGGCTTCGGAAAGGAAGTGGGAAGACAGTTTTTACAGAATAGACCTAAAGAACCAAAGTAAGAATGGGCACTAATTATCTCAAAAAAAAAAATCGCAGAAATTTGCTACTTAATGCTTATGGAAATCCCTCCAATGTGCCAGGCACTGACAGTCTTAAAAACAGAAAACTGTCCTTTATGGATGTTTTGAGGAAAACAACTCCAAGAAAAAAAAAAAAAGCATGCATTTATGTACCAACATGGTTTAAAATAGTGGCTGACATTAAGTCTGTGCTAGTTTAACAACTGGTTTTGGCAGTATTTCTTACGAAATAAAACAGGCAATTTTCTACACACCACCCAACTAATGCAAAATACAGGCAAACCTTACACCTTTCTGAATAAACAAAAAGCCCTGTTTATTCAGGTCAGTGAATATTTCTTTAGCACTGAAAGTCCTAGCTTTAGATTGCAATTTTATTTTAACTTAGGAGCCCTAACTACTAACATTCCTGTTGACTATTGCTATTTCTCCCATAGTAAGTTGATAGTGCCACTGAAATAATGAAGCAAATATATCTATTAAAATTCATAGTTAGCTAAAAATGATCAGTATAAAGATTCAGTAAAGAAATTTTATACTATATTGATGAGTTAACCCTTCAAAAGTAGAACAAAAAGTCCAAGACAAAAAGACGAAAGAAATAAGAAAATAAGAGATTAAAATGTGTAATATCTAATAAAATATCCAGAAAGAGGTCAGAGAAAACAAGGAAATCAATTTTTTAATCATTATTTAAATAAAAATAATTTTCATTTTTACCAAATAGAACACTTTTACATGTACATAATAGACTGCTTTTTCTCCATTTTAATGAAATAATTTAGATACATATAGATAATACATGTAAATAACACTAAAATGATTAAAAAGTTACTCCCCTTCTCGCCCTGCTCCCTGCTCCCTGCTCCAATGTTTTCTTCCCCCAAAGCAACCACTTTTAGCCCATTTGGTTCTAATACTGTATTTAACCCAATACTTACACTCGATAAGTCTCCTTCTGTATCCCCCACTTTGCTTTTTCCTATCTGAATTGAAAGTTCCCTAGGGTCCTGCACAGCCACATTCCTAGTCCTTTAACACTGTCTCAGAATTCCCTTTGCCCGTCACGTTTGTTGGGTACCTTGGTTCCTGGATTGGACTCCTTTTTGTTTTACCTGCTTGTCCTACTAGATAACATTCTTCAGCTGCCTCTTGGGGGGAAAAAAAAGCTTGGAGGTACATTTTTTGAGTACATAAATGCCTGAAAATTTCTTTTTTTCTACCTTCCTACTTGCTCATTGGCTGGGTATAAAATTCTAGGTTAAAAGTCATCTTCTATCAACTATGGAAGTCATTGCCACAGTGTCTTCTAAAGTCCAGCATTGTGTTAAGAAGTGTGATACCATATTGATCCCTGATCCTCTGTGAATATCCTAATTTTCCTCTTGAAGGCTTTAGAGTTGTCTTTTCATTCTGGTATTATGAGGTTTCACAATGACATGCCTGTATGT
This sequence comes from Theropithecus gelada, assembly GCF_003255815.1. NCBI lineage: Eukaryota > Metazoa > Chordata > Mammalia > Primates > Cercopithecidae > Theropithecus > Theropithecus gelada. Next base: position 155,908,426 of record NC_037672.1, read on the forward strand.
ACTTTTGTTTTGTTTCAATTCACATTTGATGAGACTTTTTTTTTTTTTTTTTTTTTTTTTTTTAAAGACAGAGTCTTGCTCTGTCACCCAGGCTGGAGGGCAGTGGGATGTTTGGCTCATGGCAGCTTCGATCTCCCAAACTCAAGTGATCCTCCCACCTCAGCCTCTCAAGTAGCTGGGACTACAGTTATGTGCCACCATGCCCAGCTAATTTTTGTACTTTTTGTAGAGATGGATCTCACCATGTTTCCCAGGCTGGTGTTGAACTCCTGGGCTCAAGTAATTCAACTGCATGGTTTCCCAAAGTTCTAGAATTACAGGCAAGAGCCACCGTGCCCCACCATTAATGGAAACTTTCAATCTGGAAATTTATTATTCTCTTCTGATAAATTTTCTTGTATTATTTCCTTCTGTTTTCTTTTTCTGAATCCTTTATTAGATATTATACATTTTAACTGATCTCTTATTTCTCTTATTTTCCATCTCTTAGACTTTTTGTTCTACTTTTGAAGGATTAACTCACCTATATAGTATACAATTTCTAGACCATACTGAATCTTTATCCTGATCATTTTTAGCTAATATGAATTTTAATAGATATATTTGCTTCATTATTTCAGTGTACTATATTTGTTTAATACATAGTATTTATTAATAGAGTGGCCTGCTTTGTTCAGGATAGTTTCAGTTTATCCTGTTGTCCTGGTGACTCATTGATTAGCTTCCTCTTTCACTTTCAAAAGTGTCCTGTCTTGGGTGATAAATTATATGGTCATACTATTTATTAAGCCCTTTGTATGTACCAAATACTGTTCTAAGTCTGTATGTTTAACAACACTGTCTATACAACAGTCCAGTGGAGTAGATTCTGCATTTTACAGATTGGAAAACTGAGGCATAGTTTAAATAACTTGTCCAAGGTGTCATAACTAAGAGGTGGTGAAGCTCGGACTTGAATTCAGGAAGTCTGTCTTCAAAGTCATTGTACTTAATTAGCATACAGATACTGCTTCATGACTGATTAGAATTCCCTATTTGCAGGATATTAAGTGATTTCTGACTTTTTATTCCTGCTCGCATATTGTTAGGCTTCCTTCCAGCAAAACCTTTGTACATCTCCTTTATTACTTACTTGGGAAGGATAAATTCCTAGTGAACCCAATTTTCTTGATTCTCAATTCAGTGCTGTTTCAACTCAGTCATGCTGCATGCCTGTTGAATGTGGGTGCTAACTAATGAAGTCTAAGATGATGAGCAGACAGACCACAAGAACGCGGATCAGTTATATATGATCTTGCTTCTATTACAAAGCAAAAAAACAAACACACACACAAAAAAAAAACTGGGAGAGGCAATATTGAAAAGAGCTGTGTTTCTGTGACTTTCAAGCAAATGAAAAGCTGGGGGAGGTTGTAGTTAATTCTGGTCCTTTAAAATCCATGTCTCTCTGGTCTTCATGACTGACAACCGCTTTGGCTGTCCTTACCTTGGGATTTGCAGCCTCTTGATCCCCAACCCCATCCACCAATAATGACAGTCCACAGGAACTTGCAGTGTTCCTTAAGACAAATAAATAAATCAGCAAGTAAGTGGCAAATTTATCATGCACCCCCAGTTGGTGAAGAGGCATCTTTGTGACATTAGATCAGAGGCATGTCATCATTTCTTTCTAAAATGGTCTTTGACTGTGATTCCATTGATTTAATCATCTCAAGTCTTTGATTTGCACATATTGAAAAATTCACTCATGGAGGCAGCTAGAGGTTTCCGAAAATGTTCCTTCTATGCCTGGCTTAAATTTCCTCTAAGGAAGTCTTCACCACTTGAACTCATTCAGCTTTTCAAGCCTAAACCACAGTCATTTGAGCTGTTAGGCATACAATATAGACCAGGACTTGTCTTTTATACACAATTCAGCAAATTATATCAAGTGCCCATTTATGCCAAGCACCATGTTAAATGCAAGGGAAAGGGAAAGCAAAACACTGCCTGCTGCACAATCTCGGGGGGAGACCCATCGGCAATGGAGTTGAGTCTGTCTGTCTTCAAAATGGAGACTGAGGCCGGGCGCGGTGGTTCACACCTGTAATCCCAGCACTTTGGAAGACCGAGGCAGGTGGATCACCTGAGGTCAGGAGTTCGAGACCAGCCTGGCCAACATGGTGAAATCCCATCTCTACTAAAAACACAAAAATTAGCCGGGCGTGATGGTGGGCGCCTGTAATCCCAGCTACTGGGGAGGCTGAGGCAGGAGAATTGCTTGAATCCAGGAGGCGGAGGTTTCAGTGAGCCTCCATTGCACTCCAGCCTGAGAGACAGAGAGAGACTCCATCTCAAAAACGAGCAAAATGGAGACTGAACGGAGGGTCTGTGGGAATGTTAAAGGGCTCACAAAGGAGAAAAAGTGTTCAAGCTTATGTTCTGGGGCTTCCAGCGAGCTGGAGATGTTTCCTACTGTGAGCAGCCACAGCACACTGCTTCCCATTCCACCGTATCCTGTCACGTTAAACTGCCAGTTTTAGATCCTGTTTTTATTTCTCCTGTTATAAGCTTCTTGATGGTAGGTGCCAGACTTTTATTTATCTTTGTTTCATAAATGCTTTGCTGTAGCGCCTACCACCTAGTATGTGAGTACTAAATGCAGTCACGCATCGCTTAACGGGGCATGTCCTGAGAAATGTGCCGGTAGGCGATTTCGTCACTGTGTGCACATCATAGAGTGTACTTACACAAACCTGGATGGCATAGCCCACGACACACCTAGGCTATTTGGTATAACCTATTGCTCCTAAGCTACACACCTGTACAGCAGGTTACTGTGCTGAACACTGTAGACAATTGTAACACAGTGGTAAGTATTTGTATATCTAAACATATCCAAACATAGAAAAGGTAAACAATATAGTATTATAACCTTAAGGGAGCACCTTTGTATATGTAGCTCCTCATTAAGCAGTACACAGATTTAATTATCGAATGAAGAATGAATGTTAAATTCCCCTATTTCATGAATAAGTCAAAGAAATAGATGCGGGAGAGTGCTTTATGAGAAAGTTTAAAAGTTATTTCAAGTAGAACAAAGAGGACACGCACAAAAAAAAAATGCATACAGAAAAGAATAGGAAATATTTGAGGAGCTAAACCTGCAGAGAATGTCAGATTAGTGGGAAACGGTGTCTGAGGAGCCAAGTTCCCATGTGTGAGTGCCTATTGCAGTGAAATGCTTTCCCTAACTAGGTGACTAGCTGAAATATGTCAGGGATGGATGAAAGTTCAGATTGCTCAGTGATTTCAGAATCTTGAGTAGTTTTCGATAGATTCTCACTACAGATGTGGGGTGAAGAAAAAGGGGGAAAATCTTAGACTAGTCTTTCCAAAAGCACTTTGTCTAAATTCCTCTTTCTGACCTGTAAAATGGCAGGGAAATCCAGAATCTATTTACTTTGTACAGCAGACAAACACATTATTTCTACTTTTTGGGTAATTTGGGATTGCTGGTTTGATATTTTAACTTTAAGGATTTGTATTTAGGTATTTCATGTTTGCTGATCCACTGTCTCTGAGGTAAGGAAAATTAACACACTGTGAAAGGGAGTAAAACTTACCAATAAATCAGTATTCCTTGCTTTTTATTTGAAAAGAACATGACTTGAAAAAAAGTTTATGAAATCATGAGTGGAAAGATGATATGGTTTGGCTGTGTCCCCACCCAAATCTCATCTTGAATTGTACTCCCATAATTCCCACATGTTGTGGGAGGGACCCAGTGGGAGATTATTTGAATCATGGAGGTGGTTTCCCCCATACTGTTCTTGTGGTAGTCAATAAGTCTCACAAGATATGGTTTTATCAGGGGTTTCCACTTCTGCATCTTTCTCATTCTCTGTTGCCACCACCATGTAAGACCACCTCCCCAGCCATGTGGAACTGTAAGTCCAATTAAGCTTCCTTTTCTTCCCAGTCTCAAGTATGTCTTTATAGCAGCATGAAAATGGACTAATACAGTAAATTGGTACCAGGAGTGGGGTGTTGCTGAAAAAATACCCAAAAATGTGGAAGCAACTTTGGAACTGGGTAACAGGCAGAGGTTGGAACAGTTTGGAGGCCTTAGAAGACAACAGGAAAATGTGAGAAAGTTTGGAACTTCCTAGAGACTTGAATGGCTTTCACCAGAAGCCTGATAGCAGTATGGACAATAAGGTCCAGGCTGAGATGGTCTCAGATGGAGATAAGGAACTTGTTGGGAACTGGAACAAAGATGACTCTTGTTAGGTTTCAGCAAAGAGACCAGTGACATTTTGCCCCTGCCCTAGAGATTTGTGGATCTTTGAACTTGAGATGATTTAGGGTATCTGGTGGAAGAAATTTCTAAGCAGCAAAGCATTCAAGATGTGACTTGGGTGCTGCTAAAAGTATTCAGTTTTATAAGGGAAACTGAGCATAAAAGTTCAGAAAATTTGCCGCCTGACAACGTGATAGAAAAGAACCCATTTTCTGACAAGAAATTCAAGCTGGCAGTAGAAATTTGCATAAGTAACAAGGAACAGAATGTTAATCCCCAAAACAATGGGGAAAATGTCTCCAGGGCATATCAGAGGTCTTCATGACAGCCCCTCCCATCACAGGCCCAGAGACTTAGGAGAAAGTGGTTTCATGGGCTGGGTCAAGGGTCCCTGTGCTGTGTGCAGCCTAGGGACTTGATGCCTTGTGTCCCAGCTGCTCTAGCCATGGCTGAAAGGGGCCAACACAGAATTTGGGCCGTGGCTTCAGAAGGTGCAAGCCCCAAGCCTTGGCAGCTTCCATGTGGTGTTGAGCCTGTGAGTACACATAAGTCAAGAATGTGTACTTCCGCCTAGGTTTCAGAAGATGCATGGAAACTCCTGGATGCTCAGGCAGTTTTCTGCAGGGCTGGGGTGCCTCCTGGAAAAACTACTAGGAAAGTGTGAAATGGAAATGTGGGGCCAGAGTCCCTACTGGGGCACTGCCTAGTGGAGCTGTGAGGAGAGGGCCATTGTCCTCCAGACCCCAGAATGGTAAATCCACTGACAGCTTGCACCACTTGCCTGGAAAAGCCATACTCAATGCCAGCCTGTGAAAGCAGCTGAGAGGAAGACTGTACCCTGCAAAGCCACAGGGATGGAGCTACCCAAGACCATGGGAACCCACCTCTTACATCAGTGTGACCTGGATGTAAGACCTGGAGTTGAAGGAGATCATTTTGGAGCTTTATAATTTGACTGCTCCACTGGATTTTGGACTTGTGTGGGCCCTGTAACCTCTTTGTTTTGACCAATTTCTCCCATTTGAACAGCTGTATTTACAATACCTGTACTCACACTGTGTCGAGGAAGTAACTAGCTTGCTTTAGATTTTACAGGCTCACAGTCAGAAGGGACTTGCCTTGTCTCAGATGAAACTTTGGACTATGGACTTTTGGGTTAATGCTGAAATGAGTTAAGACTTTGGGGACTGTTAGGAAGGCATGATTGGTTTTGAAATGTGAGGATATGACATTTGGAGGGGCCAGGGGCAGAATGATATGGTTTGGCTCCATGTCCCCACCCAAATTTCATCTTGAAGTGTACTCCCATAATTCCCATGTGTTGTGGGTGGGGCCTGGTGGGAGATCATTTGAATCACAGGGGGCAGTTTCCCCCATACTGTTCTCGTGGTAGTGAATAAGTCTCACAAGATCTGATGGTTTTATCGGGGGTTTCCACTTTTTCATCTTCCTCATTTTCTCTTGCTGGTACCATGTAAGAAGTACCATCTCCTCCCACCATGATTCTCAGGCCTCCCCAGTCATGTGGAACTGTAAGTCCAATTAAACCTCTTCTTCTTCCCAGGCTCAAGTATGTCTTTATCAGCAGTGTGAAAACAGACTAATACAAAGGAACTACAAGAACACTGTCCCTTTCCAAACTTGTTTGCCTTTAAATCAATGTAGCCTTAGAGAAACCCACTGACTTTGAGACCAATCTCATGGCCAGCAGTTTAATAACACAATAATTACAACTACCAAAATAAGAAGTTGTATTCCAAAGAGCTAAAGAAGTCCTATCTCTGAAAATAGTTTTTCTCAAGTTGAATGACTTAGAAACATCTAGAAAAAAAGATTATCACACAAGAAAGTTTGCTCTCATTAGAAAAGAAAAACAGAGGCATTTCTGAAGTTAGCCTTCATATTATTTATTAAAGGCCTAGAAGATAGGGTGGGCTCTTCAGTAATGGTGAGTAACTCCTGCAGAATCCACTCACCTCTTAGAGAAAAAACAAAAGTCCTGCAAATTTGTCATTTACCAATACATTCTCTTATGACCTCTCTTAATTGGACTATAAACATTCCTCTATTTCCTCCCTATGCTTTTTATCCTGCTTGTTGAAATTAGAAATACTGTAGGTATATATAGGGAAATCCCCAATTGCAAACAGAAGGGATCGTATGAAAACAAATAAATCATCAGGTCACATATCTAGAGAAACTTGGGATATTTAAAACAAGAGTACATTTCCTTTAATTTAAAAAAAATCAAAATAAAGATTTAAAACACACACACACACAGACACACGCACACAACAAAAACGAGTTAACCTACACCCAATAACTGCACTGTCTCTCCATCAGTGAACCTTGTGCTGAAATCATTTGTCACATCTATCTGCCTTGAAAATTCTGTGAGCAACCTAAGCGTAAGGGCTCTGCGAACAAATTTTTAAATTCTGAGCACTTAGCACATAGCAAGTCATCATTTCATATTTGCTAACCTACATCTTTATCAGTCTTTAAGATACAATTAATTGTATAACACACCTTTTTTTTTTTTTTTTTTTTTTTGAGACAGAGTCTTACTCTGTCACCCAGGCTGGAGTGCAGTTCCATGATGTCAGCTCACTGCAACCTCCACCTCTTGGGTTCAAGTGATTCTCCTGCCTCAGTCTCCCAAGTACCTGGGATCGCAGTCACGCACAAACATGCCTGGCTAATTTTTGTGTGTTTTTAGTAGAGATGGGATTTCACTACTTTGGCCAGGCTAGTCTCAAACTCCTGACCTCAGGTGATCTGCCTGTCTTGGCCTCCCAAAATGCTGGGATTACAGGTGTGAGCCACCATGCCCGGCCTGAGCCACTGCGTGCGGCCATTAATTTAATACAGTTTTACACAAGGAGGCCAAAAAAAGGCACTACATTTGACCACTGCATTTACAAACAACTATTATAAAACTCATCCTGACTTTAAGAATATTAAAATGTAAAAAATATGCCTTTGAACAGAGGAAATCCTGTAATTGTGCTCTAACTGAATTTCTCATGTCATAAACAGAGTGGACTATCGCCTGCATTATGTCAATAGACAAACATTCCTCAGCACGAGTTACACTGACTCAAAGCATCCTACTTTTCCTACACTGCTTTTTCTGAGGCCACTGATCACCTCTAAACATTTGTCTGCCGTGTTTTCCTTGATTTCTCTGTTTCTTTGCATTAAACTCTTCCTCTCAAAATTCTTCACCGGCTGCTATAACCTTCTATAGGAATTGACCTCTAAGGCTCCTTTTCTTCTTCAGTGGCTCCCATTTATCTAGCCCTCAGTGTGGGCATCCCACAAGGCTCAGTTCCCTTCATTTCTCAGTTGTCACTAGTGGTTCTCAGCCCTGGCAACACATCACAATCGTTTGTAGAGCTCTTTTAAAATGTCCAAGCTCAAGCTGGGCGTGGTGGCTCACACCTGTAATCCCAGCACTTTGGGAGGCCAAGCAGGTGGATCACCTGAGGTCAGGAGTTTGAGGAACCAACCTGGCCAATATGGCGAAACCCTATCTCTACTGAAAATACAATAATTAGGTGGGCATGATGGTGTACGCCTGTAGTCCCAGTTACTTGGGAGGTTGAGGCAGGAGAATGGCTTGAACCTGGGAGGCAGAGGCTGCAGTGAGAGGAGATTGCGCCATTGCACTCCAGCCTGGGCAACAGAGCAAAACTGTCTCAAAAAGATAAATAAATAAAATGTCCAAGTCCAGATCCCAACCCAGATCAATAGGATATGAGCTCTGTGACCCTGGTCATGTGACATCATCTCTGACAATTTCTTCACCTGTAAAATTAAGATAATGTTAAATCTGCTTCATCAGATTGCTGTACACATATGCTTTACTTCCCATCATTATAACAAACATGGTCTCCTGTTTTCTCCATTTACTTAAAGCCCACCTTTCTTTAAAAGCTCAACTGAACTTTCCCCTCCTGGCCCCAGATCTCCATAATCACATTTGTTTTGGCTTGTTTGCAAAGCCCACTGAAAACTCAAGATGGGCCTGTAAAAATGAAATCGTCTCCTGGTTGATCTTTCTTTTTTATTTATTTATTTATTCTTGAGATGGAGTCTCGCTCTGTTGCCCAGGCTGGAGTACAGTGGTGTGATCTCGGTTCACCGCAACCTCCACCTCCCGGGTTCAAGTGATTCTCCTGCCTCAGCTTCCCCAGTAGGTGGGATTACAAGTACAAGCCACCAAGCCTGGCCCTGGCTGATCTTTCTATAGCTGTTCTTATCACCTTCCAATCCCTTCTCCATTCTCCATATAACATTCCAACATTCCAGAATGATCTTAACAATTAGGATCAGTTTGCTTTCTATTTTAAATCTTCTAATGAATTTTCTTTGTTCTTGTATTTATTAAAATCCAAATTCTCTAACCCAGATCGCAAGGTTCTACAAAATCTGATCCTCATCTCACCACTCTCCCTATTGCTTTCAATACAGTCTGGCAGCACAGGTTGTAATTTGATTACTCTTTCCCACCTCAGGGCCTGGCTCACGCTGTTCTCTCTGCCGGGAATGATCTTGTACTCACCTACCTTTTCTTCTTGAGACACAGTTTCTCTCTTGCCCAGGCTGGGGTACAGTGACACCATCTCAGCTCACTGCAACCTCCGCCTCCCGGGTTCAAGTGATTCTCTTGCCTCAGCCTCCCGAGTAGCTGGGATTACAGGCGCCCACCACTACGCCTGGCTAATTTTTGTACTATTAGTACAGACAGGGCTTCACTATGTTGCCAGGCTGGTCTTGAACTCCTGACCTCAAGCAATCACCCGCCTTGGCCTCCCAAAGTTCTGGGATTACAGGCGTGAGCCACCGCGCCCAGCCTCACCTATCTTTTCAACATCAGCTTAATAATCACTTCCCTCAGTAAACACTTATCTGACCCTCAGTGCAGGTAGGTGCCCTGGGAAAACCTTCTCTTTACATCCTATAAATATTCTTTTATAATGAACTATTTTATCAGAAACTGGATGGATTCGGGTCAGATATTAACTTTTTCTCAATATACCTCTATATTGTTTGATTTGTTGCCATAAGCATGGATTATATTGGTAATTTAAAACATTTGCTTTTAAGTTTGAGAAACAGTATGGTTTGTTATTTATTTTATATTTTTGGAGAAGGGGCTCTGTTGCCAAGGCTGGAGTGTACTGGCATGATCAAGGCTCACTGCAGCCTCGACCTCCTGGGCTCAAGTGTACCTCCCACCTCAGCCTCCTCAGTAGCTGGGACTACATGTGCGCACCACCACTCCTAATTTTTAAAATTTTTCTTGTAGAGATGGGGATTCTGTGTTGCCCAGGCTGGTCTTAAACTCCTGGGCTCAAGCCATCCTCGCACTTCAGGCTCCTGAATAGCTGAGACAGGCACAGCCACCATGTCCAGTTAGTTTTTTTTTATTATTATTTGTAGAGATGGGATTTCATCATGTTGCAAAGGCTAGACTCAAACTCCTGTCCTCAATCGATCCTCCTGCCTCACTGGGCCTCCCTAAGTGCTAGGATTACAGGCATGAGCCACTCTGTCCAGCCAATACATTATTTTTAAAAAGCCATGTTGTTGCTTCAATGTCTGCCTCCTTCTCTAGAATACAAGTTCCAAGAAGGGCATATATTGAGGCTGGCTTGTTCACCATGATGGCCACAGAATCTAACAGTGCTTTGAACCCAGAAGATGCTGAACATATTGAGTGAATGCTGTTGACTGAAAAGAACAAAACATGAAAACTGGTTGGGAGACTCAGCACTAACCTTTACCCAGGAAAAAGATGGCTCTCAGGCCACCTTAGAGAATGCAAAGGGGCAGGGCACACTCGAGCCTGTCTGAGTCAGGGCCCTATTCAAAAGTATCCAGCTAGCAAGGGCTTTGAAACAGGGTAGGTGCTTATAGTCTCACAAAGGAAGCAGTATTCAGGTTATTGGTGTCTGACTAGTTAAATAGGACCCAAGTCAGGAGTTATAGATGTGTCCAGGGGGTTTTCAATACAGTTAATTAAAAAAAAATTCTGGCTATAATTTTCTAGTTATTATCTTCATTATTAATTTGGCTTTCAGTATTTGCAAAGTAATTTTGTTATTTTTCTTCATGTATACACCCAATTTCCTAGTTGAATCTGCAATCTCCTAAATACAAGGTCTCTTTCATAACTATTCTACATCCTCATGACTCAGTTCAACCCACAGCATATTCCCTAAAAATGAATATAGCCAACATTCTTTCATTCAAAGAACATGCTCAGGGCTTTGATGTTTCTCAGATACCCTCCAACAAGTTTTTAATGCTTAAATAAATGCAGCACATTTTCATGCTTTTATCACCAATGCTTGAAGTTTCATTGGTCTTTAATGTTTTTCTTTGCTTGGAAATATTTGATAAGGTAATTGCAGTGGATGTCTGCAATGCTATCTAAACAAATGAAGTAGAACATTTTAATGAGAATATGTGTTATTCATGCTTTAAAGTATACCTGTGTCTTTGTGGCTTTAAATATGGTACCTGCTTAATAAGTTATAGGAATTGCCCACTAAGGTACTTTTTTGTTCTGAAATAACTAATAGGCTTTTGACATGGGGTTTGAAATCTTTTCTCTATTTGATGCAGTTTATCTTGGTATTGTATAGCCACCTCAGGGCTAATAAAATCCAGTGATTTTGCATATGCTAATTGCTAAATCCTTCAACAATTAAAAGTGAAGTAAAATAAGCCCCAGAAATCCTCACCTCCAAAAAGCTATAACAAAGACAATATTCAATCTGCAGTCTTGTGAGAGCAATGCTGATTGATCTTTTCCCTCTTAGGAATCTGAATCGTATGTTATACCTACATGACAAGTCAGCTTTTGCTTGTTTCCTGTAATTTAACATGCCGTGAGCTACCCATGTTTCATTTGGGTCAGAAGCTGCCATAAGATAATGTGAATTGAAGCCATTATGTGACTTTAGTAAGATTATGGTTATTAACCAAGATTACCCATTATGATGGTTTCCAGGCCAACAGCATGAAATGAGTTTTTTATCTGAAAAAAAATTAATATTGTTGTTTCTTCCACAGAGATATTTATAAAGTTAAAGCTAATCTACTAATCCAGTTGCCATTCTTAATAGCTTCTGACTTGCTTCTCTTTTTCCTTACTATATTCTAACAGTTTTTCATTCTAACTCTGCTTACTTTTTTCCTTTCCTCCCCTTAATTAAAATTTAGCAGATAGTTAAGATTTACTGTTTTTATTAGAAATAAAAATTCACAAATTTACAAAAAATATATATGAAATAAAAAGAAAGTGGTAATATACTTACAAGTTTTTAAAAAATGAATCCTGTTACCAGTTTAGGAAAGAAACACACTAATTAATCAAAAATATATTCCTATTTGCTTACCATGGGTTTTGATATCTGTGGGTTATTGAATCAAGAGAAGCTTGACTTAGTTCTTCATACTGTAAAAGGAAGACAATTAATGTACCATAATTCCAAAGTAAATAGGTGGCAGGTCTAATTATCCATATTTCTAGTCAAAAAGGAAGTCAGGTTGGGAAATGAAATAGGAAATATTAAATTCAGTTAAAAGAAGATCAGAGAAGAAGACAGTCTTTTGATTCCTGAACAGAGAGGAAAAAAGTACAAGAAGTAAAATAAACAAGACCCTGTGTGCTTTACTTTCCCTTTTTGAAAGGAAGGGTGTTAGGTAGCAAGAAGAGTGTGATGCGTAATCACTAAGCTGCTTTCCATCTTTATGATTCTATATCTAAATAAGCGAACATTCTAAACTACTGTTGTCATTAGACTCAAACAGGTTACCTCTTTTCACTTTGCTTTCTCCTTACAGAATCAAAAAAATGTGGTTGCAATAATGTACGAAAGAGCTGGATTATAGACAGACTGTGGTAAAGTGTAGATTTGAAAACTCCTTTCAGAAGGGATAATTCAGAGTATTGATAATGTATTTGGTGGCTTAGAGGGGTTCTTAGATTAAAAAGTAATTCCCACCCCCCCCATGTGCATGGAAATGATCTGTTATTACTGAATGAAAGACCGCTATATACTGACTCCTCTTCTCCAGGAACTGTCAGATGGATGGCACATCTTGTAAATAAGTATGGGGAGTAAAAGTGTCAAATTTATATTGAAAAGCATCTTGGTCTATAATCATTTCTCAGGTTTCTATACTAGGATTGAGAAACCATGACATGAATTATCAAAAAGTATTTCACTTCAGTTGTGGATGCATTTTTTACTTACATTAGTATGGGATGCAATATTCATAACATCTCAAAAAGTGGCAAAATCCTATTATAAAAATGTCAGCATTAAAGGAATGACATTACTTGGTACTTTTTAAATTCTCTTCTCTCCTCTTCCTTTTCCCTCAAGCTTCAGTTTAGAATAACTTTCCTTATTGACTACCACAGAGTTTTTTGTGCTTGAGAAGGCAAATTCATTTATTTGTGTCATCTTCTCAAGGATAAAGACCTGAAACCTTAATCTCTTCAATGTTCACACATCAGTTGAATAAATAAAGGAAGGCACAAGATAAACAAGGTCACTATTCCACAGAAACTTTGAAAATAATCTGCACATAATGGAAAGATCATGGGACAGCTTTTTTTCTCAATTGATTCCTGACAGGATTCCCTGAAAATTGACCTTATCCGTTGACTTATAAGTAATTTTATTATCAGCTTCTGGACAAATTTTGCAGGACTTGGATGATCTTTAGTTTTATGCTATTCTTATCTTTAATAACTCAAAATTGCATCTTCTTAATTGGGGAAGACCTTTCTCAGAAACAAAATAACACATCTTTCTTTCCATTCCTCCTATAGATATCAGTCCCTATAAACAATTTGTCATCTAAAATAAGCTGGTTCTTCTCTATCTTAATTTATTAATGAAATGCATCATGATTTATTTGGACATCTATGCTTGCTGTAGTGTTAAACCTAATAAAATTCAGACTCAGATAAATCATTTTTTTTTTACTGGCAAATCATTCCTAAGAGTAAAGATTAGTTTCAAAACCAATTCAATATCTTCATAGAAATGGGTAACAATTAGTATATTTCCTATCTTAAATCAGTGAGAACCTTTTACACTTATTTTAAATGTTTTTAACAAAAATAATTACAACTCCAATTTGGATATTTCCTACAGAACAATCTTCAAATAAGTCTATGTATTAACAAAAGGGAAATACCCGCTAACTACATTCACATACCGTGAGTTACGCAATTTCTAAAATGAGTAAAAACTGTTAAATTTGAGTTAAATTAATTGTAGACATCTGGGGCACATTCTAGTTAAAAATTTAAATCATTGCTTAAGACTTTCACTTTTAATCTCTAAACTCTAGTCTAGTCCTGATACATTTAGGAAGTCTTTTGGGAATCCTCTTGCTTTGCTGCCATCATCCAAGATGCTTTTCTTAGTATATCCAATTTTTACTTTTTTTACTAGAAGAACAATTTTCCATCTCTATAACTATGAGGTCTTTATCACCCGTAAGACAAATACAATGGCAATGTAGTTCGAGAATGCATAGACACTAAGGGTTTTCTTCTGTAGCCTCTTCCTTGGTAACATAGAGCTCTTAGTACCAAACATTTGAGTGGAAAATTCCCTACAGCTATCTTTTCTTATGCTAATGTATTTTTTCCTTCATTTGCCTCAATTTGCAAAATATTACTGTTAACCTCTTAGGTGTCTTTCTTCCCACAGTCTGTGAGAAACATTTCCATGGTTGGCAGCAGGGTCACCAAATTGCATAATGTTGCCTATTCTAGACTGGAACTATTACAGGGAGGAAGGGGACATAAAGACCTTTGCATGAATGGAGCATTTGAAATATTCATTTTACATTCAGAGCATGAGTAGAAACAAAACAATTCTTTCTGAAAAATGTTGGTGTTTAAGGCATGGATTCTGTGATGCATTTCTCTTGTTAAAGGAAAAAAAAATGTTCAGTGCAGAGACCCATACATACTTCATTTTATGCCACAATATAGATGGCCTAGAGCACCAACATTAATGATATCCTGGTCTCTCTTAACTGCAGTTTTTAAATAATCTAAATTAATTCATCAACTTTCAGCAACAGACTAAACATTGGGTTCTGTGAGTTTGTTCACTGTGACCCCAGTTATCTCTGCTTTCTGGGGAGTATCCAAATAATAAGCAACATAGTCTCTCATGTTCCTAGTGTGCTTATAACACTATAATTTAAAAATCCATGCAGGCAGGAAAATATACTATATAGAGACATTAATATTAGATCCCATTTGTTGAGCATGCTAAGTGCTTTACACATGTCTCAATCCATTTAATAGTACTCTAAGGTATTAGTGTTATCCTGTGGATAGGTAGATTTTTTATTTATTTATTTTTGGAGACAGGGTCTCACTCTGTCACCCAGGCTAGAGTGCAGTGGCACAACCTCGGCTCACTGCAGCCTCTGCCTCCTAAGTTCAAGCAATCCTCCCACCTCAGCCTCCTCAGTAACTGCGACCACAGGTGCCCACCACCATGCCCAGCTAGTAGTGAGAGGGTCTTGCCATGTTGCCCAGGCTGGTCTCAAATTCCTGAGCTCAAGCTATCCACCTGCCTTAGCCTCCCAAAGTGCTGAGACTACAGGTGTGAGTTACTGTTCCCAGCCAGTAGGCAGAATTCTAAAAAAGCACCCAAGATTCTCACCCCCTGGTATACACACGTTCTCTCAGGTATTCAACTCAGAATTCAGGTATTCTCTCAGAATACAAATCTAGGTGCTACTGTGAAGGATTTTGCAGATGTAATTAAAGTCCCAAATCAGCTGACTTGAAAAAAGGGAGATTATTCTCAGTGGGCCTAAGCTAATCAGGAGAGCTCTTAAAAAGACCTAGGCTCTTCTTGGCAAAGGGGATTTGAAGCATGAGAGGGATTTGACAGGAGGGAGACTCTCCACAGCTGGCTTTAAAGATGTGGAGGGGTCAGCTGGTTGCAGTGGCTCACGCCTGTAATCCCAGTACTTTGGGAGGCCAAGGCGGGCAGATCACGAGGTCATGAGATTGAGACCATCCTGGCTGACATGGTGAAACCCCAGCTCTACTGAAAATATAAAAAATTAGCCAGGCATGGTGGCAGGCACCTGTAGTCCCAGCTACTTGGGAGGCTGGGGCAGGAGAATGGCTGAACCCAGGAGGTGGAGCTTGCGGTGAGCCGAGATTGCGCCACTGCACTCCAGCCTGGGCAACAGAGCAAGACTCCATCTCAAAAAAAAAAAAAAAAAAAAAAAGATGTGGAGGGGTCATGGAGTGAGGTGCCTGGGTGGCCTCTGAATGTTGAGAATGGCCCCTGGCTGACAATCAGCAAAGAAACAGAAGTACAACTTCAGCTCTACAACCACGAGGAACTGAAATCTTCCATAACCATATGAACTTGGAAGAGAGCTCCAGCCTCAGATGACTTCACAGCCAGAGTTAACACCTTCATCTTTGGGAGATCTGAGTGGAGAGCCCAGTTATGCCATCCCTGGATTTCTGACCTACAGAACTGTGAGCCAATAAATGAGTATTGATTTAAGCTGCTAAATTTGTGGTAATTTGTTATGCAACAGAAAACCAATATATTCCCATTTCATAGGTGGGAAAACTGAGGCATTATAATAACTGGCAATTGGACTAGCATGGAAGGGTAGAAAAGGGAGAATATAAAAAATTCTTCAACTGGCTATTTTAGCTTGAAAGCCACATTTGATTTTCATTACAGTCATATTAGTCCATTTTCACACTGCTATGAAAATACTCCCTGAGACTGAGTAATTTGTAAAGGAAAGAAGTTTAATTGATCCCCAGTTCCACCTGGCTGGGGAGGCCTCAGGAAACTTACAATCATGGTGGAAAAGGAAGCAGGCATGTCTTACATGGTGGCAGGCAAGAGAGAGGGAAGAGGGAAGCCCCTCATCAAACCATCAGATCTCGTGAACATCAGGAGAACATCATGGGAGAAACCACCCCCACAATCCAATTTTCTCCCACCAGGTCCTTTCCTCAACTGATGGGGATTATAGGGAATTACAATTCTAGATGAGATTTGGATGGGGACACAAAGCCAAACCCTATCAGGCCACAAACATAGATTTGCCCTGAGAAGCAATATGAATGCTAATTGCCTCACTAATTCTCAGAGAAAAGGCATATTTTTCAATGCTGTTGGTGGAAACAAAAAACAAAATAAAACAACAACAAAGGTAAATTTTGTTATTTTCTCCCAGTATCCCTCCTCCAAGGAGATAAATATTTTCCTTATGTCATTCTATAATTCAAAATACACCAGGATTTTTTTTTAAAGACTGGAATTAATCTTCTCAGGAATTGTTATGATTTGTAATGAATTACCAGCCATTCTGATATCAGCCCTTTACCCAGAGCTGGTTGATGATTCATGGCAGGGTCTGAAATCTGAGTGGACTATACAAGCAACAGAAAGCTATACAAGTGCTTCCAAGTCACTGTGTGTGCTCAGTGCAGAGTTTCTGAAATACCATCAAGGGCCTATTTTGCAACTGTACTCACCCTTGGAGTTTTCTAATGTGCTTGCCACTGTTGTTAATTCTAAGGTCAGAAAGTATGCTCCCAAGTTAATTGTCCAATTAGCTCTACAACTATGGATTGTAAAACAAGCATTGTGAACATGAGATTTGATATGAAGGAGACTGTGCCCAGTTTCCTTAAGTTTCCATTTTAAAAAAAAGGTACATAGTTTTGAACGATTTTATTGAATAAGCTGGGAGTAGACTAATTGCCAACCTAATACACACTTAAAAATTCATTACTCTTTATCTACAACTTGGTCTCTCAACAAAGACACTGCATGAGAATAGAATAGATTCCAGTCTCCATTTCTCATCATTTACTGATAATCATTTACCCCATGATAAGCACTAGAAGATGGTGGGTGGGGGCTGGGATTGATGTTGTCAATACAAAGACACATACAACAGATCTCAGACCTCAAATTGCTTAAAGCCATTGGAATGTGGCTAGGACTGTGTAGTACAATTACTGACAATAATCGCACTAAACTTCCACGAAGAAACTTTCCTATGAATTCTTCCCAAGTGGGTGGTCATAGTGGATTCCTATAGCATATATTTTCAGTGCCATTTCTTCATGCCCAAACACAGAGTTGAGACCATGTAGTGGGGGGCCCCCTATATTTAATGAACTATTCCTAAATTTCCCCAATTAAAGTTCCTTGGTTTCCCAGATTTAATCCTGGGAAAAGAAATCTCCACATTTTTGGTATCATTTGCTATGCATGCTATGCATTTTTGTCAACATAGCTGCGATACCCTGGGAGTGTTGTATATGAATAATAGGGAAAACTACAGTCATAAATTTACAATGATTTAAGAATTTCCTCCAGTGATCTTAAAAAGACAGGATTAATGCCAGATTTAGAAAACAGATGTCTTGGTATTTGATCCACCTGTGCTTGGGATATTGGCTCACACACAAGTTTCAGAATTCTTTGACAATATACTTAACAGCCTAGCTATGGAGTCATACCACACTTTTACTAGCACCTATTCTAAGTTATAGCATCTTTTCTTAGCTTTGTATGTCACTATCATCAAATAACATTTGTTGAAAAATCTATGACATATGCTTAATTACTAACTTTAAGAAGCTTAATTTTTTTAAAGGTGATATTTACATTTAGACACATACTCCAGATATTGTGTCAAGCCTTAACAAGAATTCGTAACTACCACAATGTATTTTTAGCCTGCCTAAATTAAGGGATAAAATTATCTACAAAGCTTTACATTACTTTGAGTTC
The DNA here is from genome assembly GCF_003255815.1 of Theropithecus gelada. Lineage (NCBI taxonomy): Eukaryota > Metazoa > Chordata > Mammalia > Primates > Cercopithecidae > Theropithecus > Theropithecus gelada. The sequence continues at coordinate 155,926,558 of NC_037672.1, forward strand.
TTTTTATTTCCTTTTTTCCCCTAAATGTTCACATCCTAACAAATGATGTGACAATTAGGACTTTTGTTTTCCAATTTGCCAAGAATTTTCTAGAAAGTCACCTCTAAAAGAGAGAGGAAGCCCTGTGATTAGTTGAGAGGCCAGGTAATTGGGGCTGGGATGCCCACGGGAATGTGGCAGCATCGCTGGCTACCAACAGAGAGGCTTCCCATTGTAAACTCATTACTCTTTGTGGAACTGCTTTGAACACAGTACAGAGAGTACACATCAGTGATACACGCCTCCCTTGATGTTTCCATGGTCTGTTATGAAAAGGAAGCATCAAACATAAAATTTTTCTCTGGAAATTTAGATATAAGTAAAATTTTATAAGGAAATTGTTTCCTTCAATGTATTTGAGAATCCTATAAAGCAAAGCTTTGTAAAATGGAGAAAATGTAACATCTGCATATAAGGAGGTTAATATATTATTTTCAAGAAAAAGGAGGGTGAAAGAAAAATGTTTCTTCCGCCTCACAGATGGTCAGCATGTGGTACTCTCTCACTAAAGCCTTCTGGTGGTATCATAAGACATCTTACTTTATACAGCCCTTAAGGATGAAAGGTGCTAATGTAATTATTTTTATGTTAAACCACAAACTGTTAGGATGCAAATAACTATAAAGTAAAAAGTGAGAACTAAACACACACTCATCTGGAAAGAACAGCAAAAAAAAAAAAAAAGAACCTCCAAAGACATGCCTAATTTTAGAAAAGCTATTTTCTATTTTGCGTTTATAACTTAGTTGAAAATGGAAGCTTTATTATGTTTCTAAAATTGTCTCTACTAACAACATCTGGAGATTAGGAATTTTAATGAGACTCAAAACTGGTGGCTCTTTTTATGATTGCTCTAGATGAACCCCAAGGTAAATGAGAATTTGGCGATAAAAATGCAGAAATTCTGAAATATGTATTTTGGTGGTCTACAGACTTATCAACTCCATGCTGGCAATACATTTTCCCCACATGAATCTGAAAACACTGGAGGACACTGTTGTGTAGGAGCTTGGAAGACTGCATGGAGTTAGTGCAAGGAAAGAGGGTTTGGCCTGGTGAGAACTCACTCTCTTTTTTTTTTTCCCCGTAATGCCAATGATTGTATTTGATATGTTTTGAAAGGCAATAAAGTGCTTACAAAATACAAATTCAAAACAACTACTATCAATGTAGTCTTATGTCAAATATGTGGGTGGTATCATCTCTACTTTTTATTATTTTATTTACTTATTTACTTATTTTTGAGAAGGTCTCAAAATTCCAGCCTGGGCAACAGGCTGGAATGCAGTGGTGCAATCTTGGCTCACTGCAACCTCCACTTCCCAGGTTCAAGCGATTCTCCTGCCTCACCCTCCCAAGTAGCTGGGATTACAGGCGCCCGCCACCACGCTCAGCTAAGTTTTGTATTTTAGTTGAGACAGGGTTTCACCATGTTGGCCAGGCTGGTCTTGAACTCTTGTCCTCAAATAATCCATTTGCCTCAGCCTCCCAAAATGCTGGGATTATAGGCATAAGCCACCATGCCCAGCCTCTACTATTTATTTTGATACTGTAAATGAAGTATATTGTGTGCAAATGACGCAAAGTGGGACGCTAGGAGACAATGGAACCATGAAGAAACGAAGGCATACCTTATAAGAGAAAGCAAGTAGGTTTGACCCCAGCCTGACCCTGCTTTAGAGGAAAATCACACAACTGTGTACGTTATAAAGTGGCTCCAATCTAATGTTCTGATCTCATTGTCTATCACTGCATTTCCTACATCCTGTATTCCTCCGAGTCCTTGATTTCACATGGCCTGAGTAGAAATCCTGGCTCTATCATTTACTAGCTGTGTGGCCTCAGGCAAGGAACCTCGCCTGTTGATACCTCAGTTTCCTCAGCTGTAAAATCATTACAGTACCATTCTTATTAAACAATCAATTGTAGCTCTTTTTATGTTTACCTTCTATAAATAAATTCACAGTGAGCAAAATGTCTAATAAACCAACCTCATATCAGTTTATTCCATAGCCATCAAGAAATTCAACATTTCATCAGAAGGCTGTTCAAATGTCCATAAACTGTCACAAAGAAGCTCTATTTCATGACAGCAGAACTTGTGACAGTTAAAAATGAGGCAGAGATTTCAAAGCCTCAAAATTTTGTTTTTTGTTACCTCATATTACATATAAATATGTTGGTGAGTTCCCATGATTCTCCTTATTACCTCATATAGTTTTTTAAAAATACGTAATATATTGGTTATATGATTAATTGATTTAATATTTTCTTTGGGATCACACCCGTGAAAAGTTAGTCATCACGTCCAGTGTAACATTGTTTCTGTGAGAAAACCAAATGACTTAAATCATTTGTCACAAGGTCAGAGCACAGGTGCAGAAAATGGACATTAGGAAGCCAGCAGACTCCATTGAGGTTGGGGTTAAAGAAAGGCCAGTGGAGAGGAGACAAACCAACTAAGCAGCAGTTAGAAAAGTTCCTCAGTTTAGCATGGGATTGAAACCAAATAAACTGTTTCAATTGTCTCCATATATTCTTGCAGAAAGAACATATATAGTTTGATAGAGAACAAATCCATTTTTTTAAAGAATGTGCTGCTCTTAAATCCGAGATGATAAAAGTAATGGTCTGTCCTTGTTTATACATACATTTATGATTATTGCATAGTAACCCATGTAAAAGTCAGTAGGAAATAACTAAACATTAAAAAATCCAGAAGAGAAACTCAATCTTGCGATTTTTACTGTGACCTCCACAATGTGGGGGAAGCTTTTCAGGTGTCACTCAGCATGGAAGTTATTATCTTCCTGCAAAAAGCCAGATGATCTGCAGAACCCCTCCCAGTGCCCCAAATAGGAGAGACCATTCCCCGGTAGGAGGCAGCGGCTCCAGGCATTTTACCAAGACTCTATTGGAGGTGCCTGAGCGTCCTTAACCACCAGTCTTATATAAACCTGGAGCAGTAAATTAGGCAGAGCAGCTGTTAGAGCTATAAAAATCCAGGAGATGAAAGTTTTGCTTAAAATCCAAGCTCTGAGCAATTGCCATGAGAGACACTGAGGAGTCTCTGCAGTTAGACTAAAACAGGAAGTGACCATTTTGATTTGGATTATTATGGGACAAGGAAAAGCAAGAGATATGGAAAGGGTCTATAGACAGATAAAGTGGAGAATGAACAGGAAGTGGATTGGGGCATTTCTCAAAGTGACACTACACTGAGAGCTTTACTAGTTCCCTTGTGAGGAGGGCCCTGGGTTAATGCCACCACTCTTGTATAGTCTTTGTAATTAGGAGTATGTTTGAATGCATGGAGTGTATGTGTATGTATCGGCTCAAGTGTCAATTCATGCACCACGTCTGATTTTTTAGAAGTAGCTGCCTGAAGCCCAGGGTCAATAAGGAATCAAAGTCTGAGTCTACACTCCAAAAATGATACTGTGAGCTGGGCACGGTGGCTCACACCTGTAATCCCAGCACATTGGGAGGCCGAGGCAAGAGGATCACTTGAGCTCAGGAGTTTGAGACCAGCCCAGGCAACATAAACCTTGTCTCTACTAAAAAGAAAAAATTTAATTATCTGGGTGTGGTGGCATGTGCCTGTAGTCTCAGCTACTCAGAAGGCTGAGGTAGGAGGACTGTGTGAGCCCAGGAGATGGAGGCTGCAGTGAGGGGGAGCATGCCACTGTACTCCAGCTTGGGTGACACAGTGAGACCTTGTCTCAAAAAAAAAAAAAAAAAAAAAAAAAAAAAAAGATTTTGATCTGCCTTGGATGGAAAGAGAGAGGTATGCCTTAGATGCAGAGGGGGAGATGAGTAGACCCAGTGACAAAACCTAGATCTTAACTGTTAAGGAAATTATAGATGCTTCAATTTCAATGCTGGTATGTGTGGTCATTCTCAGTGAGTCTTTTTTCCCCCCCATTATAAAGCTCTAAGTCCAAGGAGCTTTAAGGTATTGTTCAAGATTGTTATCTGAGACAGCTAGACTCTTGAAAACAATTACTATTAAAATACCGGGGCTAAGAAAGTACACAGATGACAAGCAACATCCCTTATAGTATATTCCAAGCAGTTTCGGAGCATGCCACAGCTGGGGAAGAAAATCACTGTGTGGCTCACAATCTCAGAGACAAAGAGGACCCCATTACCCAGCAGGGCAGTGATTAAAAGCAATCCATGAAATACTAACTAAAGATACAGAATAAATACATTCCTGGAAGGCTAACTCGTGGCTATTATCTCTTTTGGATTCCCAGCTTGCTTTGAAGACCAAGGAATGCTTGATTGCAGTTCATTTGAGCAGAAAAATGGGTTCTTAAGTTAAAGATAAAGAAGGAAGAGAGGCTATACACACTCAAGATGGTCTGACAGATTGAGGGCTGTGTCTGAGAGCAGGGCATCATCACCCAAGGAGAAACACCAAGACAACAAAATTTCTGGACTTTATTCAAACCAGCTGCCTTGCTTTGGGGCTGGACTCTTCTTGCTCGTGGCTAGTTTGATATTTAATCAAATTTTGGATTTTCATTTTTATTGCCTAGTGGAATAGGACACAGTTTAAGAACCTAAGCATTCATTACACTCGGCTTGTCACACACTCAGAATCTGGTCTCCTTTGGAATATACTATAAGGGACATTGCTTATCATCAGTGCATTTTCTTGGCCCTGGCATTTAAACATATTACATTGAATATTATACTAAATTTAATGAATTACATGAAATACAATCACAACAGTACTAATAGCTAAAATCTGGATGTCAGCCTGGTGCCAGGATCGCGCCCAGTGCATTCGTTGGGTTCTCATATTTAGTCCTCACAACATAACAATATGAAGCACATATAGGGCTTGATACATGCTACTTACTGCTTCTAGTGCTTTCCTAATATTAATTTATACACTGTTTACAACAGCCCATTATCTGAGCAAAGACAATGCAAAGGCCTGCCTAGAAAAAAATATTCTAGAACTAAGATTTCATAATGAAGACACTGACGTACAGAGGCAAATGAACTTAACCAAGGCCACACACAGCTAGTAGGTGGCAGAACTAGGATAGAAATTTAGATGATCCTGTGAAGTGGGCCTCTGAATACTGCCATGTAGAAGAGGCACAAACAAAGATGCAGAGAGGTGAACTGATTTGCCCAAGGTCACAGAGCTAGATCTAAATCAGAGTGTAACCTCAAAGACTGTGCTCCCATCCACCCTCCTGAACTGCCACAGTTTGGGCTCACGCCTATAACCCCAGCACTTTGGGAGGCCGACGCAGATGGATCACCTGAGATCAGGAGTTCGAAACCAGCCTGGCCAACATGGCAAAAACCCATCTCTACTAAAAATACAAAAATTAGCCGAGTGTAATGGCATGTGCCTTTAGTCCCAGCTACTTGGGAGGCTGAGGCAGGAGAATCGTTTGAACCCGGGAGGCGGGGGTTACAGTGAGTCAAGATCGTGCCACTGCACTCCAGCCTGGGCGACAGAGTGAGACCCTGTCTCAAAAAAAAAATTAAAAAATAATAAATGGTTTTTCCTTTTGTTAACTTTTACCAGATGAAACTTAAGAATTTGAGGAAATATAGTTATTGCATGATTGATACATTCAATTTTCAGACAATGCACAGGCCTGCCTGGAAAAAAATATCCAGATTCTCAGATTTTACTTCTAAAACCACTTGTGCACTCTTCTGTTTCAGAGGAGACATCATGATCGCATGCCTATGTCTACATAACCAAAAGGAAATAAGACAAGGTTTCTAAAACCCTCTGACAACATACCCTGAATTATTAATACTGGATACGAAGGCATTATCAGTACAGTGAATCTTAAAGATCTGAGACGCATGTGTTAGGTTTGTGGATTATGCCCAGCACAGGCTTGTTTCTTTGCACCACCCACGCATGAAGCAGCGCTAGGATGGGGGAAGAGTGTGTGCCAGTGCCTCAGCCTGAATGTGAATCAGAATGCATGCCAAAGCCAAACACAAACGCTTGTGCATTATCCATGGCTTCGTTTTCCTCATACCCTTCCCCTGGTGTATTAAATGGGCTCCAGGAGTGGAGCACATGCATTTATTCACACATGTCTTTCTGCAAAACTCAAACCTCTTTATGTCTCAATGAGAAATCAAGCACCCGACATTTCCTTTAGAAGCAAATTCATAAAGAATTCAAGTTAGAAAACAGCACACTATGAAAAGCATAAATTTAAGAGCAATACCTTGATATGGAAGCCACTCTCCAGTCTTGATTTGTTGATAAAATTATACTGTGGTATTCCCCAACCAATTTCACCAACGTACTCATGTTTATATTTTGCTGGCAAGCTTCTATTTGAGGCAGGCCTCCATAAATATCTGAGATCTCCAGTTTTTTCTAACGCCGGATGCTGTTCTCCTACATAGCAGGTGTGCTGATGAATTTTGGGTAAATAATCCTTTATGTAGTCTGGACCTTTAAAAGACAAAAAGTACTTAAAATTTCTCCACACTTTATTCTAAGATACTTTTGTTAATGTAACCATTGAAATACTAATAGCCAATAATTATATGGCACTATGTTCTAGGTTCTATTAAAAGCCTTTTAGACATGTTAATTCTTATTAATACTTATTTATAATTAATAATTCTTATTAATGTTTATTAGTAACCAAATGAGACTGGTAGAATTTTTTTTCTCCAGTTTATGTATGGGGAAAATGAAAGATTGGTTACTTGTCCAGAATTATAGCTAACAAGGTCTTTGTACCCAGACAGGCTGATGCAAAGGTTGGGCTCTTAATTGACCCATTAAACTGCTTTGTATATAATCAACTTAACATAGACATGGGCTGGATGTGGTGGTTTATGCCTGTAATCCCAGCACTTTGGGAGGCCAAGGTGGGTGGATCGCTTGAACTCAGGAATCTGAGACCAGCCTGGATAACTAGTGAGACCCTGTCTCTACAAAAAATAAAAATTAGCCATGCATGGTGGCACACACCTATGGTCCCAGCTATTTGAGAGATGGAGGTGAGAGGATTGCTTAAGCCCAGGAGGTGGAGGCTGCAGTGAGCTATGACTGTGCCACTGCACTTCAGCTTGGGCAATAGAGCAAGACCACCTCAAAAAAAAAAAAAAAAAAAAGACATGATATATTCTAAAATTTCTCACATGCCATATTTGCAGGATGTAGGCCTTCAAATATTGAGGTGTTTTATCTAGGTAGATAAAAATCTGAAATGAGTATTAGAATACTCCCCAAATGTATTAGCAAAAAATTGAAAAATGGAGAAAATTGTTAGATGAGGGTAAGCGTATAACATTACCAAAGGCAGAAGTATTTGCATTTTAAAAGTAAAACAATGAACAAAAAATTAATCAATGAATTATAGAAATAGGTGAAAAAAGCAGAAATAAGAGAAGGTCTGGGAAAAGATTAAATTTTTTTACTATGATATTTTAAGTTCTGGGGTACATGTGCAGAACGTGCAGATTTGTTACATAGGTATACACGTGCCATGGTGGTTTGCTGCACCCATCAGCCCATCATCTACATTAAGTATTTATCCTAATGCTATCCCTCCCCTAGCCCTCCACCCCCTGACAGGCCCCCGTGTGTGATGTTCCCCTCCCTGTGCCCATATGTTCTCACTGTTCAACTCCCACTTATGAGGGAGGACATGAGGTGTTTGGTTTTCTGTTCCTCAGTCACTTTGCTGAGAATGACGGTTTCCAGCTTCATTCATGTCCCTCCAGAGGACATGAACTCATTCTTTTTCATGGCTGCATAGTTATTCCATGGTATATATGTGCCACAATTTCTTTATCCAGTCTAACATTGATGGACATTTGGGTTGGTTCCAAGTCTTCGCTACTGTGAATAGTGCTGCAGTAAACATATGTGTGCTTGACACATATGTTTGTCTTTGACAAACCTTACAAAACTAATGGGGAAAGGATTCCCTACTTAATAAATTGTGTTGGGAAAACTGGCTAGCCATATGCAGAAAACTGAAATTGAACCTCTTCCTTACCCCTTATACAAAAATTAACTCAAGATGGACTAACGACTTAAATGTAAGACCCAAAACCATAAAACCCCTAGAAGAAAACCTAGGCAATACCATTCAGGACATAGGCATGGGCAAAGATTTCATGACTAAAACACCAAAAGCAATGGCAACGAAAGCCAAAATTGATAAATGGGATCTAATTAAACTAAAGAGCTTCTGCACAGCAAAAGAAACTATCATCAGAGTGAAGAGGCAACCTACAGAATGGGAGAAAATTATGTTTTCTATCCATCTGACAAAGGGCTAATATCCAGAATCTACAAAGAACTTAAATTTACAAGAAAAACACACCTTATCAAAAAGCGGGTGAAGGATATGAACAGGCTCTTCTCCCAGACATTTATGCAGCCAACAAACATACGAAAAAAAGTTCGTTATCACTGGTCATTAGAGAAATGCAAATCAAAACCACAGTGAGATACCATCTCACCCCAGTTAGAATGGCAATCATTAAAAAGTCAGGAAACAACAGATGCTGGAGAGGATGTGGAGAAATAGGAATGCTTTTATACTGTTGACGGGAGTGTAAATTAGTTCAACTATTGTGGAAGACAGCGTGGTGATTCCTCAAGGATCTAGAACCAGAAATACCATTTGACTCAGCAATCCCATCACTGGGTATATACCCAAAGGATTATAAATCATTCTACTATAAAGACACATGCACACATATGTTTATTGTGGCACTGTTCACAATAGTGAACAGTGAATAGTGAATGCTGACTTGGAACCAACCCAAATGCCCATCAGTGAAAGACTGGATAAACGTGCCACATATACACCATGGAATACTACCCAGCCATAAAAAAGATGAGGTCATGTTCTTTGCAGGGACATGGATGAAGCTGAAAATCATCATCCTCAGCAAACTAACACAAGAATAGAAAACCAAACACTGCATGTTCTCACTCATAAGTGGGAGTTGAACAATGAGAACACATGGACATAGGCAGGGGAACATCATACATTGGGTCCTGTTGTGGGGTGAGGGGCTAGGAGAGGGATAGCATTAGGAGAAATACATAATGTAGATGATGGGCTGATGGGTGCAGCAAACCACCATGGCACATGTAAACAAACCTGCATGTTCTGCACATGTACCCCAGAACTTAAAAGATAATAAAAACCTTTTGCAGCTAGCTCAAATAAATGCGTTTTTTAAAAAGAGATAGAGTCTTGCTATGTTGCCCAGGCTGAAGTGCAGTGGCTATTCACAGGTACAATAATAATGCTCTAAAGACTTGAACTCCTGGGCTCAAATGATTCTCCTGCCTCAACCTCCCAAGTAGCTGGGACTATGGCACATGCCACCAAGCCCTGCTAAAATTGGTAAAGTTAATCATGTGAATGTGAAAGACCTAAGACTTTCTGTAAGAAATGGTGCTTACTGATGAAAGATAAGACAATGAAGCTACTGGCCCAGGAAGAAGTTCAAAAACCCCATAGCCAAAATGAGTGTAGACGTGTATGGGCAGACTGGGGACAGAAAGAAGGAACTTCATTTCTTTTCCAAAAGTTAACCAAAGACCTTGGAGAGAGAATCTGTGTTGTGGTGACACTGCCTCAGTCCTTTCTGGCTCCTGTGGCTCCTTTCATCTTGCTCTTAAATCAGGGAGCTCAGTATTTGCAGAAAGTGCAAGGCGGGCAAAGGCTTTGATCCACTGCCCCTGACGCGTGGACCAGGTACTCTTGATAGGATCGTAAACGTGTAACAAGACTGTGCTCAGAAAACGAATCTCAGCTTTCCAAGGAAGCCGAAAATGTGAGGGTTTTTCCAGAAACAATTTTAGCAGGTGTTTTCACAGCTTCCTAATCACCCTCACTCCCCAAGAAAATTGAGTATTCACTGAGTGGCTAATTTCCCCTGATGAATACATTGTGGCTTCAGTTTTATTTGCTTCAGGTTTTCACTTAGATAGACCTACCTTGATAAAGCACAGAATCGTCAGAGCATGAAAACCTGTTTTCTCTCTCCATATGACAGGTGTTGAGGTCTCATTTGCAAAACTCTGTCATAAGGAACTTTTTGCAATCTCTTCTAAACAGTGAAATATGGAAGAACTGTGTTAGTCTTTTTGGAATTGCAGTGTATGTTTAAGCCAGTTTTTAAATTTTATTTTACTCTGAGGTGTACCCTTCAGAAGATACTTTTTTCCCTTTTCAGAAACAGGACCTTGCTTCACCCAGGCTGAAGTAAAGTGATGCAATACTAGCTCACTGCAGCCTTGACCACCTGGGCTCCCAGGATCCTCCTGACTCAGCCTCTCGAGTAGCTAGGACTACAGGTGCAGGCCATCACATTTGGCTAATTATTATTATTTTTATTTGTAGACATGGAGTCTTATTGCCCAGGCTGGTCTCAAACTCCTGGCCTCAAGTGAACCTCCTGCCTTGGCCTTCCAAAGTGCTGAGATTACAGACATGAGCCACTGTGCCCAGACTCAGACCAGTGTTTTCCCAAATACGTCATCCAATGCTGCTCGCATGAGTGCACCATGAAGGTGGTGGTGTGTGTGGGAGGGATCTCTACAGTCAAATGCACTTGGGAACACTGCTTGCTACATTTGCCTTGTAGATATTCACAGCATATGAAAGTATATTCAGAGTTCTGATAAGACTTATATGGTAAATAAACTATTTACAGTTACATAGCCCAGTGTTTCCCAAACTGATTTCAACATAGATGGTTTTTCCCTACTGGGTCACTTATATGCATCCTACTGTAAATGTGAGGGTAGATATTTATCTGTCGTTAGTTCCTTAGTTGCTCTGTGGACTGTAGTAAGTTTTTGAAAAAAGCTATTACTTGCCAGCTGTCTTGGTTTGTGCTGCTATAACAAAATACCCGAGACTAAGTAACTTGTAAAGAACAGAAATTTGTTTTCATACAGTTATGAAGGCTGGGAGTCCAAGATCAAGGTGCTGGCAGGTCATGTGACGAAGGCTGCTGTCTGCTTCTAAGACGGTGCGTTGTTGCTGCATCCTCTGGAAGGGAGGAACACCAGGTCCCGACAGGGCAGCGGGTGGAAGGACAAGCCAGCTGGGGGCTTCCTGAAGCCTTCTTTATAAAGGCTTTAATCTCATTCATGAGGGAGGAGCCCTCATGACCTAATCATCTCTTAAAGGCCCCACCTCTTACTCCTATCACATCGGCCGTTAAATTTCAACACCTGAATTTGGGGAGGTGCGCACACTGAAACCATAGCACGAGTTGAGTCAAAAGCACTTCGTTTTAGGTGTGGTGAAAAGCGTACATGCTTCGCAATCCAAGTATGTGTGTTTTTGTGTGTGTGTGCGTGTCCCGTCAGTCCAACAAACTTCATCTTTTGCCAACACTTGAAGAAAGGGCTGGGCATGGTGTGTCAGGCACCATGGAAGGCTAAGAAGGGAGGATCACTGGAGTGTAGGACTCCTAATTTTAAATTAGCCAGTCGCCTGTGGCATGCCCGGGTAGTCCCAGCTCCTCAGGAGGCTCATTTGAGCCCAGAAGTTTGAGGTAGCAGTGAGCTATGATCATGCCACTCCAGCCTGGGCAACAGGGTGAGATCCTGTCTCTAAAAAAAGAAAAAAAAGAAAGAAAGAAAAGTACCGAACTACAATGTGTGTTAATAGAGTAGGGGAAAATTCCATCCCTGAAGCAAATGTCTCTTTCTCACCTCTTCTCTCCAGGTTTTTTTGGTTTTGTTTTGTTTTTTGCTATTACTGGGATTCTCTGCAGTGTCATTGTCTCATTTAGTTCATTCATTTATCTTTCACTGATTTATTCATTTATTCAACACGTACTTATGAACAGCTACTACATGTCAGGCACTGTTCTGAGTGCTTGGAATATAGCAGTGAAAAAAACAAAGGCCGTTGCCTTTATGAAACTGGCATTCTTTGAGAGGCAGGTGCTAGAAATAAACAATTCTTCATCATCTGGATTATCACCACAGCCTCCTTAACTAGTCTTGGCTCTAGTTTCTCTCCTTTCTAATCCATCTTCTATACAGCTGTCAAGAGTGATTTAAAACTCAGATAACATTAAACACTTCCTTTCCTTAAAAACATGAAATAATTTTCTCCATCGCTTGGGAATTTATTTCCATTCAGATTTCTCAGGATTGCAGAATAGTGTCTTCTTAATCAGACCATAATACCTTCCATAACCTTTTCTCATTGTTAAACCAAACCCTACAAGGCTTATTGCAAATGCTTCCATCTATGGAGAACATATCTAATCCCCTCAAGTCAAAATTAAACACTCAGCACAATGTAGTATGGTAACTTCATTGAATTTCACTTCTTCTTTTCTATATCAAATTTACTGGATCTTCCTCATTTGTAAGCTCTTGGAGGATAAGAGTTGTATCTTATTTATCTCTGTTAATTCTTAATGGGCAGCACTGTGCTTTGAACATAGGAGATCCACAAAAGAAATGCATGTTGAATAAATAAGTGAATTGTTGATTGAACACATGAATTAAAGAGTTCCATTATAAGACTGAAGATATATAAAGTCACATTGGGTGAGAGGCAATCACTTCTTTAAATTTCCAACAAGCCACTTAATTTCTAGAACTGCCTTAAAACCCTCCTATTCTGGGATTTATGTTAAGATACTTAAGTGTAAGGTCAAAGGAAGAATTGCTTTTCACTACATTTATTTTTAAGACTTAGAGATAGAAGGATGAGAGCTCACAGGAATATTATTTCATTTTATAATATTGCCTCATGAGGTCAGTCCTCAATTTCAGTGACCAGATGGAAACCCATCAAAGAAATAAATCAAAAGGAATCAAGTGGACCGTGGAAATGAGTGTTTCAATAAGTATATTTGATAATCTGTTGACACCATAGGCATAATTTGCCCCTTGAAGATGTGCAGTGCAGAACAGCTGGGCTTGTCAGGGGAATCAAGCCAAGGTAAAGGCCAGAGGGCGGTGGTGGGATTCGAACCTATGAAATGAACTCTAATGGGCACGTCTGACATGTGCACATAGGGGGAAGAAAAAAGGAGATACTGCTAGAGATTAATTACTACAACTGCTAATGTGAATAGGCTCTCCAATTCTGACATTTACCACAGAACGGACTCATGGCCTGGAAAATGTTTAAATGCTGCATTTCGATTCAGTTGGTACAGTTATGCAATGGGTCTAACCATTGAAAGAACTGAAAGGCTCGGTTTGTCAAATTTCTGAATGAGCTGAATAAACAGCAGGCAAAAGCATCCTTGCTACATACCTTAGTTCTATTCTCAAATGATGAACTTTCTCATTTTTTTCATTTTTCTTTTTAATAGAGACAGGGTCTTGCTGTGTTGCCCAGGGTGATCTTGAATTCCTGGCCTCAAGTGATCCTCCTACTCTGAACACCCAAAGTGTGGGGATTACAGGCATGAGCCCCTGTGCCTGGACTTCATTATTATTCTTTTTATTTTTTGTAGTCAAACTTTCCTGTGGACAACCTGAAAGCATTAGGGGCAGTGGTTACTAATCAAACTGCTTCCAATAATAAACTCTTGGGATTATTGTGTCAATTAGGTAACTGATATAATTATGCCTCAAATTATAAATTGGAATTCAGTCACAAAGAATTAGAGAATTCACCTGATACTTATGCACAGTTTAACTGATGGCTTAAATAATATATTTGGCATCTTACCACGTGCCCAATACTGGCTCAGTGGGAACAAAGGTCATTATGACATGGCATCCGTTTTTCTGGTCTCCCATACAATCTAAAGACCATGCTCACCTCCTTTAGAAAACATTTGCTGAGCAGGGCGTGGTGGCTCATGCCTGTAATCCCAGCATTTTGGGATGCCAAGGCAGGTGGATCATGAGGTCAACAGATCGAGACCATCTTGGTCTACATGGTGAAACCCTGTCTTTACTAAAAATACAAAAATTAGCTGGGTGTGGTGGCATGTGCCTATAGTCCCAGCTATTTGGGAGGCTGAGGCAGAACAATCGTTTGAACCCGGGAGGCAGAGCTTGTAGTGAGCCGAGATCACACCACTGCGCTCCACCCTGGCAACAGAGTGAGACTCCATCTCAAAAAAAAAAAAAGGAAAACGTTTTCTATCCTTCATGGCAAACATTATTATTCACTGAAACAATTTGATCTGTTTCATTTGTGTGCTGAGGTTTCCTAGCCGTTTTGTGAGTAGTGTCTTGTCTCTTTGCTTGACAGTTAACCCCTTATTAGTCCCTATTAGAGACTCACACTATGTCTCATTTGCTTTGGAACCTCTTTTGCATTCTGGACAGTGCAATGCACCAAGCCAATGCTTAGTAATATTTGCTGAAAGAATGACTGCTCGCTCATTAAATTTGCTGATGTAATCAAAAATGTAAAATTCCATAGTTTTCCTGTTTAGTAGAGAAAGAAGACAAAATAAAAAAATTTGTAAACATCCTTGGACTTTTAGTTGAAAAGTAAAACTGACCCTCTTGACAAAATTTTGCAACCAAGTGACTCTCCACATATTCATCTCTCCTGAAAGGTAAACCTAAGTATATAACAAATAAATTACATTTTCTTTATTTTGGCTTGCAATTTTCCTAGCACAAATGTGCATGATACAGTCAATTTTATTATAAGAAACTCTCACTATTCACATAGATAGGCTCTAGATATTTCATGAAAAAAATTAGTAAGATTTGTATATATAGAACTAATAAAAATCCATTTGAGTGCTGTAAGTAATAGGAAATCCATTGCAAAATTGATTAAACAATAAAGGAAAATTATGTCCCATAATAAGATTTTCTGAGGCAGGAGGAGGAATCTGGGGTTGCTTTCTTCAGTAGCTCAATGATGTCTTCAGAATCACAGGCTTTTCCATCTGTGTGCACTGCACCCTCCCCTTACCTCGGGCAAATTCCCCTGGAGGTCCCTAGGAGGCTGTCACGGTTTCAGGTATCACAGGCAGATACAATGATGTTCAAGAGGGTGTGTGTATGTTCAATCAGTGGGGAAGCCCTTCCTAGAAAACCCCAGATAAATTCCTCTCTCATTTTATTCACCAGGATTGAGTCATTCGTCTCTTCCTAAAACCAAGCACTGGCAAGCGAACTGGAATTTCGATGACTGGCTTGGATGATTCAGAATTTCATCCTGAGTCATGTGAGGTCAGGGTAGACACCCAAACAAAAAATGGAGGCTCTCTGGAAAGGGAGAAGAGTGTGCTGGCCTCTGGGTAATCAGTTACAAAGCAAAAAGGAAAACATTTCTCAGAGTAAACACACACAAACACACATACAGACACAAGGCAACTTTTTACTGCTGCTGTGCAGTTTACTTTTAAGACCACACAAAATTATTTGAAGTTACTTCTTTTCTCCTCTTTGGTCTTCATTTCTAGCTAAATCATAATTAGTTTGGTGTTTGTACTATCGTACTTGTGGATATGGCTTTTGTTTTGTTTTGTTTTGTTTTGAGATGAAGCTTCGCTCTTGTTGCCCAGGCTGGAGTGCAATGGCACAATCTCAGCTCATGGCAACCTCTGCTTCCTGGGCTCCAGCAATTCTCCTGCTTCAGCCTCCGAAGTAGCTGGGATTACAGGTATGCACCACCACGCCCAGCTAATTTTGTAATTTTAATAGAGACAGGGTTTCACTATGTTGGTCAGGCTGGTCTCAAGCTCCTGACCTCAGGTGATCTGCCCTCCTCGAAAGTGCTGGGATTACAGGTGTGAGCCACCACACCCAGCCAAGGATATGGGTTTATACTAAAGCAATACCAAGAAAATGGAGGCAAGCCAGGGGCTCAGTCAGAAGCTATCCTCACAAAATGCAAGGGAGAGGGCAATTATTGGTATTCCTCCATATTCAAGCTCTTTAATTGTTGTTATTGTTTAGAGACAGGGTCTCACTCTGTTGCCCTGGCTGGAGTGCAGTGGCACAATCCTGACTCACTGCAGCCTTGAACTCCCGGGCTCAAATAATTCTCCCACCTCAGCCTCCCAAGTAGTTGTGATTACAGGCATGGGCCTCCACACTTGGCTAATTTTTTAATTTTTTTGGTAGATATGGAGGACTTACTATATTACCCAGGCTGGTGTCAAACTCCTGGCCTCAAGTGATCCTCCCACATCGGCCTCCCAAAGTGCTGGGATTACTGACATGAGCCACTGTGCCTGGCCTCCATAATCAAACTCCTTGATCTAGAGCAGAAGTCAGCACATTTTTTTTTAAAGGCCAGATACTAAATGTTTTAGGCCTACAGGTCATACATACAATCTCTATCACAACTCCTCAACCCTGTCACTGCAGTAGACAATATGTAAACCAGTAAGTGTGGCTGTGTTCTAATAAAACATAATTTATGGACACTGAAATTAGAATTTTATATAGTTTTTATGGGTTGGGATTTTTCTTTTAATTTTTTTCAACCACTTACAAAGTGAAAGCTCACTTTTAGCTGTATAAAAAAAGGTGGCAAGCCAGATTTGGCACGCAAGGCATGGTTTACTAAATCCTGATCTACAGCAGTTTTCATATTTGTCTTTTATCTTACACCTCCTTCTTGCATATTTTAGATATGAATGAAGCTTCTCTATTTATTAGACTTAATTGATTACATAACTGCAAAAATAAGTATTTCATTTAAACAGACTATTCTGTAGATTCATAAAAGAGTGTATTTTTATTTGTACAATAAGAGGTCCCAATGGAGAGTCTTGCTTGACTCTACATTGCCAGTGTCATATCATTTCTGCCTTTGTGTTAATTGGTTTTCTCATTATTAGAGTTGTATAAATGACCAGTGAGAAGATGGGAATATAAAATAGATTTGCCAGCACAATAAAAAAATAGAAAAGTGGGGAAGACGGTAAATTATACAGATAGATTGGAAATAACATTAGGTAAGAATTGCCCTGGTTTTACCCACACTGGAAAGAGCTGAGAGGTATGCATTGCTGTTTTATTGCTCTGAGTAATGATGGTAATTATGATGTAATCCACAGAGCACAACCAACACTGGACTGGGTAGAAATAGTGCTCTCAGTCCTCCACTCTATAATAATATGGGTTGTAAAACATATGTACCATTAAGGCCAGGCGTGGTGGCTCATGACTACTTTGGAAGGCCAAGACAGGAGGATCACTTGAGTCCTGGAGTTCAAGACCAGCCTGGGAAACATAGTGAGACCCTGTCTCTACAAAAAATGTAAAAATTAACTGGGCGTGGTGGCATCCACCTGTGGTCCCAGCTACTTGAGAGGCTGAGGCTGGAGGATTGCTTGAGCCCAGGAGGTCAGGAATTTGAGCCTGCAGTGAGCCAAGATCGTGCCACTGCACTCTAGTCTGGGAGACAGAGTGAGACCCTGTCTAAAAAAAAAAAAAAAAAAAAAAAGTACCATTGACTTAATACTAGCTTTGCTTCAAAAAGAGAAAATAAATTTACCACTTTAAATGTAGGCATTGATAGCAAAGAGCATCACAATTATAGACAAGTTAAATGTAATTTATGAAAATGACACTTTTAGCCTGGATGAAATGTGGCAATTCCCTAGATAAACAGTACATTAGGAAGGGCTTGTCTATTTCTCGATGGCAGTAAGTGACTTCAATTTAGGCCAGGGTAATTTAGACCAGTAAGTGGTATTTCTCAACCTTGTAAATACATAATAAAAGGAAAATAGCTAAAAGTATGCTGTAAGAAAAACATGTGAACCTGCTATCTGGATTATTGAGAAATATTTAATTGTGGAAAGCAAGTAAGCCATAATCAACAGATAGATAATCTTTACATTTTTTTGCTATCTCTTTCGTAAAACCTTTGCCCTTCTCTACTTTAAGACACCCAGGGAATTGGCTGTGCTTCCTGATCATTGAGAAGACAGAAATAAAGTGACTCCTTATTCATTCCAAAAATGGATTTCACTATGCTGCAGCACTTAGCTTGTAAAATGGATTTATAAACAGGTGAAATAGTAGGTGGGTAAAGCCACATGAGAGTAAAGATTTACAAATTAAATTTCTTTATCTGAATATTCTTACTTTGAGGATTTATTTTCCCATCCCTGTAAATAAACACTTTTTTTTTAAATTTTTTTATTTTTTTAGAAACTACTTGGTATAATAGAGCACTTGAACAGGGAAAAATGGCAATTAAGATTTTGGTTTTGACCTTGCTGCCATTGGCATAGAGAACTTGGGAAAGTCATTTCATCTTCCTTGGTTAACTTCAATTTCTTTCTTTTTTTTTTTTTTTTTAAGCCAGCTGTATTGAGATGTAATTGACATACAATAAATTGCACATATTTGAAGCATACATCTGTACATTTTTACATATATGTACACACATGAACAGGGTCATCAGATTTAAAGTACAGAATTCCCAGTTAAATTTGGATTTCAGATAAACAATGAATCATTTTTAGTATAAGTATGTCCCAAACATTTGCATGGTACATACTTATACTAAAAAATTTATTCATCTGAAATTCAAATTTTACTGGCCACTCTATGTTTTTATTTGTGAAATCGAGCAGCTCTATCCATGGATTCTCACTACATTTAAGGTGAAGAACATATCTGTCATTTTTCCCATACCCAGGCAATCACTTTTCTGCTTTCTGTTACTGTAGATTAGTTTACGGTTTCTAGAATTTGATCGAAATGGCATCAAATCGTACAGTAAGCACCCTCTTTTGTCTGGCTTTTATTTATTTATTTTTTTTGAGAGGGAGTCTTGCTCGGTTGCCCAGGCTGGAGTGCAGTGGCGCAATCTCCGCTCACTGCAACCTCTGCCTCCTGGATTCAAACATTCTCCTGCCTCAGTCTCCCTAGTAGCTGAGATTACAGGTGCCGACCACCACACTTGGCTAGTTTTTGTATTTTTAGTAGAGATTTGGTTTCACCATGTTGGCCAGGCTGGTCTCAAACTCCTATCACCCAACTTGGCCTCCCAACTTGGCCTCCCAAAGTGCTGGGATTACAGGAGTGAGCCACCGGGCCCGGCTTGTCTGGCTTCTTACACTAAGCATAATTATTTTGAGATCATCCGAATTATAACGTGTAACAATAGTTTATTCCTTTTAATTGCTGAGTAATATTCTATTGTACAGATATGTAACATTTACCTGTTGATGGACTTTGAGTTTCTTTTCAATTTGGGGCTGTATAAAACTGCTATGAACATTTGTGTATAAACCTTTTTATGGACATTTGTTTTCATTTATCTTGGGTAAATAACTCAAGTGCAATGGCTGGATCATATGGTAGATGTATAAATTTGTAAAGGAACTTCCAAATTGATTCAATAGTAGTTGTGTCATTTTTACATTCCCACTAGCAGTGTATGAGAGTTCTATTTTCTCCACATCTTTACCAACACTTGGTCTTCTTAATTGGTGCATTCTAATAGGTATGTAGTGATACCTCATTGCAGTTTTAATTTGCAATCTCTAATGACTAATCATGTAGAGGATCTTTTGCTTATTTGCTATCCATATATTTTCTTTAGTGAAGTGTTCAAATATTTTGCCCATTTCTTAATTGTCTCGTCTTCTTATTGAGAGTTAAGCTTTTTAAAAAACTTTTATTTTAGGTTTGGGGGTACATGTGCAAGTTTGTTATACAGGTAAACTCATGTCATGAGGGTTCGTTGTACAGATTATTTTGTCACCCAGGTACTAAGCCTAGTACCCAATAGTTACTTTTTCTGCTCCTCTCCCTCCTCCCATCCTCTACCCTCAAGTAGGCTGTTGTTCTCTTCCTTGTGTCTGTGAGTTCTCATCATTTAGCTCCCACTTATAAGTGAGGACATGCAGTATTTGGTTTTCTATTCCTGCATTAGTTTGCTAAGGCTAATGGCCTCCAGTTCCATCCACGTTCCCACAAAAGACATGATCTCAGTCTTCCTTATGGCTGTGTAGTATTCCATGTTGTATATGCACCATGTTTTCTTTATTCAATCTATCATTAATGGGCATTTAGGTTGATTCCATGTCTTTGCTATTGTGAGTGGTGCTGCAATGAACATTTGTGTGCACGTGTCTTTATGATATACTAATTTATATTCCACTGGTTTTATACCCAGTAATGGGATTGCTGCATCAAATTGCAGTTCTGTTTTTAGCTCTTTGAGGAAGTGCCACCCTGCTTTCCACAATGGTTGAACTAATTTACACTCCAACCAACAAGTGTTCCCTTTTCTCTGCAACCTTGCCAGCATCTGTTATTTTTTGACTTTTTAATGATAGCGATTCTGACTGGTGTTACATAGTATCTTATTGTGGTTTTGATTTGCATTTCTCTAATGATCAGTGATATTGAGCTTTTTTTCATATGCTTCTTGAACACATGTATGTCTTCTTTAGAAAAGTATTCTTGTCACTTGCCCACTTTTTAATGGGGTTGTTTGTTTTTTTCTTGTAAATTTGTTTCTGTTCCTTATAGATGCTGGATATTAGACCAAGAGTATTTTATATGCTCTGAATACAAGTCCTTTATCAGATATGTACCTTGCAAATATTTTCTTCTAATCTGTGCTTATAGTTTCATTTTTGAAATTGTCTTGTGAAGAGCAGAAGTTTTTAATTTTGATAAAATTTACTTTATTAAATTATTTAATGGATCATGCCATAGGTGTTATACCTAAAAATTATTTTGTCAAAAAAAGTATTTTTTGTAGAGATGGGATCTCATTATGTGGCCCAGGTTGGTCTCAACTCCTGGCCTCAAGCATGAGCTACTGTGCCCAGTCTAAATAATCTTTGTCTAATCTAAGATCACAAAGATTTTCTCCTATGTTTTCTTTTAGAAGTTTTATAGTTTTAGGTTTATACATATAGGTCCGTGACCTGTTTCAAGTCCATTTTTGTATATAAGAAGAGATATGAAGTTCAATTATTTTTGTATATCTATATCCAGTTATTTTAGCACCATTTGTAAAAGACTATCGCTTTTCACTAAATTGCTTTTGCACCTTTGTTTTAATGATATAGAACACTACACACACACACACACACACACACATATGCATACACACACGCAGTGTTGTTAACTGGGTACCTACGTAAAATGCATTTCTTACTGTGACTGCAGTCAGAAAACTTTGAAAGGTAGTGCTATGATGGTTACCTGAATTACTTTTTTCTCTCTCTCTGGTCTCCTAATCATTCTTGTCTATCACTTCCATATATTCAGTCCTTCCTGCTTCTTCAATTTCCACTGTTCCTCTGAAACGTCATTTTCTGTGGAAGCACATTTATGATCACCTCAGGAAACCATTGTTTTTGCTGTTCCTTCCATTTTTTTCCTCCCCCTCTGCCATACAGAGAAATGATAAAACATTTTATTTCTCCCTGCCAAGTTTATAACACTCTGTGTAATTCACCCTGTGACCTTTCATTCACTGTTTCTTGTGGTTTGCAATTGGTTTACAGCAAATCATTTCCTTTTTCATTTGTTTTGCTTTATTGGGAGACAGCATGATGTGGAGAAAAGAGAATGGGCCATACTCCAGCTAAACCCTATTTCATAATAGGCTCATAACCTTCTTCAAAACACCATCTCTCAGGCTCAGTTTCTTTATCTGAAAAATAAAACCACATCTAACAACCTCATTTATTTTTTGTAAGAATTAAGTAAGGTATTGTATGTAGCATATGTGAGGCATGTCTAAATCCTATACCGGGCACATAATAGATGCCCGATGATAGCTATTATCACTATATTATGTACCTTCTAGCCACTTCTGTTATTTCTGTCACTTTCCCTCATGTCCGTTATCTTCTACTATGCTAATGCTATTGTAGGCTATACAGTATGGCGCCTCCGATAATTAAAATCAGTGACCTGAACTACCCTTGTGTGAAATGTTTAATGATTGTACACAGGAAGTGTCATGGTGCCAAAGAGATGAAAGAGATCAGATTTCATTTCACTCTATAAAAGAAAGACATTTTTTCTTCCACAAAAGAGGGCTTTAAATCTCCTTCCCATTATCAAGGTAGACAGAAAAATACTCCTCTTTAAAGAGAACACAGCTACTAGAAATGCTAACCATTCAGCTAACACGGTCAGAATGGCAGCTCAAACTACCATTCCCCAGGATGTAAAAGGCAAAAATAAGATTTTAGTGAAAAGATAGTGGTGCCCAAGATGGCCGAATAGGAACAGCTCCAGCCTCCAGCTCCCAGCGTGAGCGACACAGAAGACGGGTGATTTCCGCATTTTCAACTGAGGAGCTACATACCCAGTGCAAAGAAACTAAAAATCTTGAAAAAAGAATGGAAGAATGGATAACTAGAATAATCAATGCAGAGAAGGCCATAAACGAACTGACAGAGATAAAAACCATGACACGAGAACTACGTGACAAATGCACAAGCTTCAGTAATCGACTTGATCAGCTGAAAGAAAGAGTATCAATGATTGAAGATCAAAAGAATGAAATGAATCGAGACGAGAAGTCTACAGAAAAAAAAGGAAAAAGAAATGAACAAACCCTCCAAGAAATATGGGATTATGTGAAAAGACCAAATCTACGTCTGATTGGTGTGCCTGAAACTGAGGGGGAAAATGGAACCAAGGTGGAAAACACTCTTCAGGATATCATCCAGGAGGACTTCCCCAACCTAGTAAGGCAGGCCAACATTCAAATTCAGGAAATACAAAGAACGCCACAAAGATACTCCTCAAGAAGAGCAACTCCAAGACACATACTTGTCAGATTCACCAAAGTTGAAATGAAGGAAAAAATGTTAAGGGCAGCTAGAGAGAAAGGTCGGGTTACCCACAAAGGGAAGCCCATCAGACTAACAGCAGATCTCTCGGCAGAAACTCTACAAGCCAGAAGAGAGTGGGGGCCGATATTCAACATTCTTAAAGAAAAGAATTTTAAACCCAGAATTTCATATCCAGCCAAACTAAGTTTCAAGAGTGAAGGAGAAATAAAATCCTTTACAGACAAGAAAATGCTTAGAGATTTTGTCACCACCAGGCCTGCCCTATAAGAGATCCTGAAGGAAGCACTAAACATGGAAAGGAATAACCGGTACCAGCCATTGCAAAAACATGCCAAAATGTAAAGTCCATTGATGCTAGGAAGAAACTGCATCAACTAATGAGCAAAATAACCAGCTAATATCATAATGACAGGATCAAGTTCACACATAACAATATTAACTTTAAATGTAAATGGACTAAATGCTCCAATTAAAAGACACAGACTGGCAACTTGGATAAAGAGTCAAGACCCATCAGTTTGCACAGAGACCCATCTCTCATGCAGAGACACACATAGGCTCAAAATAAAGGGATGGAGGAAGATCTACCACGCAAATGGAAAACAAAAAAAAACCAGGAGTTGCAATACTAGTCTCTGATAAAACAAACTTTAAACCATCAAAGATCAAAAGAGACAAAGAAGGCCATTACATAATGGTAGAGAGATCAATTCATCAGGAAGAGCTAACTATCCTAAATATATATGCGCCCAATACAGGAGCACCCAGATTCATAAAGCAAGTCTTTAGTGACTTACAAAGAGACTTAGACTCCCATACAATAATAATGGGAGACTTTAACACCCCACTGTCATCATTATACAGATCAACGAGACAGAAAGTCAACAAGGATATCCAGGAATTGAACTCAACTCTGCACCAAGCGGACCTAATAGACATCTACAGAACTCTCCACCCCAAATCAACAGAATATACATTCTTCTCAGCACCACGTCGTACTTATTCCAAAATTGACCACATAGTTGGAAGTAAAGCACTCCTCAGCAAATGTAAAAGAACAGAAATTATAACAAACTGTCTCTCCGACCACAGTGCAATCAAACTAGAACTCAGGACTAAGAAACTCAATCAAAACCACTCAACTACATGGAAACTGAACAACCTGCTCCTGAATGACTACTGGGTACATAACGAAATGAAGGCAGAAATAAATATGTCCTTTGAAACCAATGAGAACAAAGATACAACATACCAGAATCTCTGGGACACATTTAAAGCAGTGTGTAGAGGGAAATTTATAGCACTAAATGCCCATAAGAGAAAGCAGGAAAGATCTAAAATTGACACCCTAACATCACAATTAAAAGAACTAGAGAAGCAAGAGCAAACACATTAGAAAGCTAGCAGAAGGTAAGAAATAACTAAGATCAGAGCAGAATTGAAGGAGATAGAGACATAAAAAACCCTCCAAAAAAAATCAATGAATCCAGGAGCTGGTTTTTTTGAAAAGATCAACAAAATTGATAGACTGCTAGCAAGACTAATAAAGAAGAAAAGAGAGAAGAATCAAATAGATGCAATAAAAAATGATAAAGGGGATATCACCACCAACCCCACAGAAATACAAACTACCATCAGAGAATACTATAAACACCTCTACGCAAATAAACTAGAAAACCTAAAAGAAATGGATAATTTCCTAGACACTTACACTCTCCCAAGACTAAACCAGGAAGAAGTTGAATCCCTGAATAGACCCACAACAGGCTCTGAAATTGAGGCAATAATTAATAGCCTACCAACTAAAAAAAATCCAGGACCAGATGGATTCACAGCAGAATTCTACCAAGGGTACAAGGAGGAGCTGGTACCATTCCTTCTGAAACTATTCCAATCAATAGAAAAAGAGGGAATCCTCCCTAACTCATTTTATGAGGCCAACATCATCCTGATACCAAAGCCTGGCAGAGACACAACAAAAAAAGAGAATTTTAGACCAATATCCCTGATGAACATCGATGCAAAAATCCTCAATAAAATACTGGCAAACCGGATCCAGCAGCACATCAAAAAGTTTATCCATCATGATCCAGTGGGCTTCATCCCTGGGATGCAAGGCTGGTTCAACATATGCAAATCAATAAACGTAATCCAGCATATAAACAGAACCAAAGACAAAAACCACACGATTTTCTCAATAGATGCAGAAAAGGCCTTTGACAAAATTCAACAGCCCTTCATGCTAAAAACTCTCAATAAATTCGGTATTGATGGAATGTATCTCAAAATAATAAGAGCTATTTATGACAAACCCACAGCCAATATCATACTGAATGGGCAAAAACTGGAAGCATTCCCTTTGAAAACTGGCACAAGACAGGGATGCCCTCTCTCACCACTCCTATTCAACATAGTGTTGGAAGTTCTGGCTAGGGCAATCAGGCAAGAGAAAGAAATCAAGGGTATTCAGTTAGGAAAAGAAGTCAAATTGTCCCTGTTTGCAGATGACATGATTGTATATTTAGAAAACCCCATTGTCTCAGCCCAAAATCTCCTTAAGCTGATAAGCAACTTCAGCAAAGTCTCAGGATACAAAATCAATGCGCAAAAATCACAAGCATTCTTATACACCAGTAACAGACAGAAAGCCAAATCATGAACGAACTCCCATTCACAATAGCTTCAAAGAGAATCAAATACCTAGGAATCCAACTTACAAGGGATGTAAAGGACCTCTTCAAGGAGAACTACAAACCACTGCTCAGTGAAATAAAAGAGGACACAAACAAATGGAAGAACATACCATGCTCATGGAAAGAAAGAATCAATATTGTGAAAATGGCCATACTGCCCAAGGTAATTTATAGATTCAATGCCATCCCCATTAAGCTACCAATGACTATTTTCACATAATTGGAAAAAACTTTAAAGTTCATATGGAACCAAAAAAGAGCCCGCATTGCCAAGACAATCCTAAGCCAAAAGGACAAAGCTGGAGGCATCACGCTACCTGACTTCAAACTATACTACAAGGCTACAGTAACCAAAACAGCATAGTACTGGTACCAAAAACAGAGATATAGACCAATGGAACAGAACAGAGCCCTCAGAAATAATACCACACATCTACAGCCATCTGATCTTTGACAAACCTGACAAAAACAAGAAATGGGGAAAGGATTCCCTATTTAATAAATGGTGCTGGGAAAATTGGCTAGCTATAAGTAGAAAGCTGAAACTGGATGCTTTCCTTACTCCTTATACAAAAATTAATTCAAGATGGATTAGAGATGTAAATGTTAGACCTAAAGCCATAAAAACCCTAGAAGAAAATCTAGGTAATACCATTCAGGACATAGGCATGGGCAAGGACTTCATGTCTAAAACACCAAAAGCAATGGCAACAAAAGTCAAAATTGACAAACGGGATCTAATTAAATTAAAGAGCTTCTGCACAGCAAAAGAAACTACCACCAGAGTGAACAGGCAACCTACAGGATGGGAGAAAATTCTTGCAATCTACTCATCTGACAAAGGGCTAATATCCAGAACCTACAAAGAATTCAAAAAATTTACAAGGAAAAAGCAAACAACCCCATCAAAAAGTGGGCAAAGGATATGAACAGACGCTTCTCAAAAGAAGACATTCATACAGCCAACAGACACATGAAAAAACGCCCATCATCACTCGCCATCAGAGAAATGCAAATCAAAACCACAATGAGATACCATCTCACACCAGTTAGAATGGCAATCATTAAAAAATCAGAAAACAACAGGTGCTGGAGAGGATGTGGAGAAATAGGAACACTTTTACACTGTTGGTGGGACTGTAAACTAGTTCAACCATTGTGGAAAACAGTGTGGCGATTCCTCAAGGATCTAGAACTAGAAATACCATTTGACCCAGCCATCCCATTACTGGGTATATACCCAAAGGATTATAAATCATGCTGCTATAAAGACACATGCACATGTATGTTTACTGCAGCACTATTCACAATAGCAAAGACTTGGAACCAACCCAAATGTTCATCAGTGACAGACTAGATTAAGAAAATGTGGCACATATGCACCATGGAATACTATGCAGCCATAAAAAGGATGAGTTTGTGTCCTTTGTAGGGACATGGATGCAGCTGGAAACCATCATTCTCAGCAAACTATCGCAAGAACAGAAAACCAAACACCACATGTTCTCACTCATAGGTGGGAACTGAACAATGAGATCACCTGGACACAGGAAGGGGAACATCACACACCGGGGCCTGTCGTGGGGTGGGGAGAGCGGGGAGGGATAGCATTAGGAGATATACCTAATGTAAATGACGAGTTAATGGGTATAGCACACCAACATGGCACATATATACACATGTAACAAAGCTGCACGTTGAGCACATGTACCCTAGAACTAAAGTATAATAATAAAAAAAATTTTAAAAAAAGATTTTAGTGAAAAAAAAAATTAGTGAAAAAGTTTAATGAAAATTTAGTGAAAAAATAAATAAATAAAGGCTCTGTGAATACTGATGGGGACAAGAACATTCTAACCTAGACCAGATAAGAAAATGCTGGACACAGAAAAGGAACTTAGACTTATCCACAGACTTTTGACGAGTCATCACCAGCAGAGTCCATTTTGGGTTCTTTTGTTGTTGTTTTGTTTTATCTTTTGAGATGGGGTCTTACTGTTACCCAGGCTGGAGCACAGTGGTGCAGTCTTGGCTCACTGCAACCTCTGCCTCCCGGGCTCAGGTGATCCTTCCACCTCTGCCTCCCAAGTAGCTGGGACCACAGGTGTGTGCCAACACACCTGGCTAATTTTTTGTTCCTTTTTTGGTAGAGATAGGGTTTTGCCATGTTGCCCAGGCCGAGCTGAGTCCATTTTGAAGAGGAACTAGAGATTATCTGAAGCTATTCTGTGTTCTTTTTTTTATTTTTATTTTTGAGATGGAGCCTTGCTCTGTTGCACAGGCTGGAGTGCAGTGGCACGATCTCGGCTCACTGCAACCTCCGCCTCCCAGGTTCAACCGATTCTCCCGCTTCAGCCTGAGTAGCTGTGATTACAGGCCCACAGCACCACGCCCTACTAATTTTTGTATTTCTGGTAGAGACGGGATTTTGCCATGGTGGCCAGGCTTATCTCGAACTCCTGACCTCAGGTAATCCGCCTGCCTTGGCCTCCCAAAGTGCTGGGATTACAGGCATGATGTATTCATTAGTTTTTTGTTAAATGTGAAAATAATCAAGAGCCACTCTATGAGTTCCTAGATTCCTAGCCTGGGTAGACTCTACCTGATTATAAATAATAATGGGAATTCTGGCACCTAACATGGTTGTTCTATTTTTGCACTGGGTCACAATTTCAATAAATTTACTCACTTTTATTTATACACAGTAAGTTGCAAGCTGTTTTCTACCATAATTAATTCATTATTATTCATCCTATTAACTATATGATCTGATATTAAAGCTACCAGGTCAAGAGTGGTTTGTTTTTTTGTTCGTTTTGTTTTGTTTCATTTTTTTGAGATGGAGTTTTGCTCTTGTTGCCCAGGCTGTTTAATTAATATTCTCTTCCAGAAACTTAGCTTAAAAAAGACCATCAGCTGGGCACAGTGGCTCATGCCTGTAATCCCAGCACTTTGGGAGGCTGAGGCAAGTGGATCATGAGGTCAGGAGTTCGAGATCAACCTGACCAACATGGTGAAACCCCGTCTCTACTAAAAATACAAAAATCAGCCAGGCATGGTTGTACAAGCCTGTAATCCCAGCTACTCAAGAAGCTGAGGCAGGAGAATCCCTTGAACCCAGGAGGCAGAGGTTACAGAGAGCTGAGATTGCGCCATTGCACTCCATCCTGGGTGACACAGTGTGACTCTGTCTCAAAAAAAAAAAAAAAGTCAACCAGCCTGGCCAACATGGTGAAACCCCATCTCTACTAAAAAATACAAAAATTAGCCGGGCGTGGTGGTGGGCGTCTATAATCCCAGCTACTCGGGAGGATGGGGCAGGATAATTGCTTAAACCTGGGAGGCGGAGGTTGCAGTGAGCCAAGATCACACCATTGCACTCCAGCCTGGGGAACGAGAGTGAAACTCCATCTCAAAACAAAACAAAACAATAACAACAACAACAAAAAAACCATCAACTAGCGTGTTTGGATATATGGATGTTCCAAGATAATATTAATCTGTGTTTTAACAAGTCTACAACTATACTTTCCGATGGAGCAGCCACTAGCCACATGTGTTATTGTGGCTAGTCCAAACTGAAATGTGCTATAAGTCGAAAGTACACACCAGATTTGACATACTTAGTACAAAAGAAAGAATGTAAAACATTTTGTTAATAACTTTCAATATTGATTTCATATTAAAGTGATAATTATTTGGATTTATTGGATTAAACAAAATACATTATTAAAGTTATTTTTACCTGTTTTAATTTTTTAAGAGGGAGTTTCACTCTGTTGCCCAGGCTGGAGGGCAGTGGTGCAATCTTGGCTCACTGCAACCTCCATTTCCCAGGTTCGAGTGGTTCTCCTGCCTTAGCCTCCCGAGTAGCTGGGACTACAGGCGTGCACCACCACGCCCAGCTAATTTTTGTATTTTTAGTAGAGACAGGGTTTCGCCATGTTGGCCAGGCTGGTCTTGAACTTCTGACTTCAAGTGATCCACCTGCCTTGGCCTCCCAAAGGCTGGGATTACAGGCATGAGCCACCGCGCCTGACCCTCTTTTAATTTTTTAATGTGGCTATTAGAAAATGTTCAATTATGTATGTGGTTCGAATTATGTTTCTGTTGAATAGTGTTGGTCTGAAGTTTAGAAACTTGTGAAATTCTACAGTAATTAAAGCTGGTGGATAATTATAACTGTGGCTCATTAAGATTTGGAAAACTTGTTGCAGTATTTGTTAAAGAGGGAGAGGTTTTTAGTGTACATAACTGGCTGAAGAGTCAGACAGAAGCAGTATAGAAGGGTCATTCAGAAGTCCAAAGTGAAACCAATTTGAGCAACCATGTTTATGCAAGATGAAAAGCTAGTGGCTTTAACCTGTGGGAAAAGGTACCACACCCTGCCAATGCAATGTAAAGTTCGACTTGTTACTCATCCCTGAAACCTGCCCCCCAGCTTTCTATAGCTAATTGCTCACAGTTGGATCCCTTTTAAAGTGAGATTACACTCCCTACAGGATATGTTGTACATGCTGACATCCAAGTTTCCAAGGTTTTCATTCAACCTAATACTCATTTTTGGTCATATTACAGCTTTGAACAAAATAGTGAACATGAAAAAGCTGAATTGAAGATGATACTAAGTGGTGACAGATAGAAATCCCAAGGATGCATCCTGGTTGTATCAAAGAGATACAAAAGAAACTTAAAAACAGAGGTTTTAAAGTCAGAGCAATCACAGATTGCCAATAACTTACTAATAATACATAAATTTAAAACATGTCAAACACAGGTAGGACAACCTCAGGGAAGCATAGAAATCGGGGAGTCAAAGTGGCAAGCATTGATAATGTCCACCCACCACAAATGAGGGCTGAAGTTCCTCCCTTTGAGAGGCAAAGCTCAAAAGAGAAGGGTTAGGATTGGTAAAGTTATTACAGTTTAATGCCATTAAGCCGATGGCTAACATTGTTTTCCCTAGAATGCCGGTGTTGTTCTAATATTGTTCTGTGAAAGTTTTGATGCCGGCAGTATTTTCTTCTAAAATGTATTTAAAATATATTTAAGAATATGGTAATTAGGAGGCCAGAGATCTAGCAATTGAAGCAGCATATGGCCAAGCCGTGTGGGGTGTGTCTGACAGGGGAGGCCTGTAAACAGGTGGAGATCTTCAGGCAGAATCTTTTCCAGGAGGCTGAGGAATTCCTCTATAGATTCTTGCCACAGAAAATCATATACCTGAATCAGCTCTTGCAAGAGTACTCCCTCAATGTGGCTGACCTGACTTCCCTCCGGGCCCCACTGGACATCCCATCCCAGGCCCTCCACCCGAGGATGATGAGATGGAAACAGATAAGCAGGAGATGAAAGAAGTTCCTAAGTGTGGATTTCTCCCTAGGAATGAGAAGGTCCTGTTCCTGCTTGTCCTGGTTAAGCCAGAAGTCTGGAGTCTCAAAGAGAAATGCATTCTGGTGATCACATGGATCCAGCACCTGATCTGCAAGATTGAAGATGGAAATGATTTTGGGGTAGCAATCCAGGAGAAGGTGCTGGAGAGGGTGAATGCCATCAAGACCAAAGTGGAAGCTTTCCAGACAACCATTTCCAAGTACTTCTTAGAACGTCGGGATGCTGTGGCCAAGGTCTCCAAGGAGACTCATGTAATGGACTCCCGGGCCTCGGTGCACCAGTGAGATGAGGCAGCCTATGGGGAGCTCAGGGCCATGGTGCTAGACCTCAGGACCTTCTATGCTGAGGTTTATCATATCAGCAGCAGCAACCTGCAGAAAATTGTCAACACAAAGGGTGAAGAGAAGCCATCTATGCCCTGAACCCAGGACTAGAAGGAAAATAAATGACCTATATGTTGTGTGGGGAAAAAAAAGAATATGGTAATTACATAATAACAATGTAGTTATCAGTAAAGTGTCTTTAAGAAATGGTATATTTCACCTGGCACAGTGGCGTGCACCTGTAGTCCCAGCTACTTGGGAGGCTGGGCTGGGAGGATTTCTTGAGCCTAGGAGCTCAAGTCCTGCCTGGGCAACATACTGAGAACTCTCTCTAAAATAAGTAGATACAGTACGAAATTTTTAAAAAGAAATGCTACATGTGAGGTTTCCAGGACATTACCTATGAGATCATCTGATACATGCCAGCCTCTTTCATATACACATTGATACCTCAGTATCATACACCTGTTACTGGGACTCAGTTTTTTATCTGTAAGGTGGGGGATAACATATCTACATCACAGACTTTTGTAAGAATTGAGACAATTCGGTCGGGTGCGGTGGCTCATGCCTATAATCCCAGCACTTTGGGAGGCCGGGGCGGGTGGATCACCTGAGGTCAGGGGTTCGAGACAAGCACATGGTGAAACCCCATCTCTACTAAAAATGCAAAAATTAGCCAGATGTGGTGGCGCACGCCTATAATCCCAGCCACTCAGGAGGTTGAGGCAGGAGAATTGCTTGAACCCGGGAGGCAGAGGTTGCAGTGAGCCAAGATCGTGCCACTGCACTCCTGCCTGGGTGACAGAACAAGACTCCATCTCAAAAGAAAAAGAAATTGAGATAATTCATGTAAAGAATTATGACAGTGCCCATTTGAAGCAGTTGGTAAATGTTAGATGATGACGAACTAGTATTGTACATATATTTAATGATCACTATGTTCATTTTCGTGTTATAATTTTAATACACATTTATAAAGTGGATCAGATGTTGACTATTCTTAAATAATTAGTAAATAAAACAATATTGCATTGTCTTCTTTAATCCAGGAATACAATTTATTTCATGAATTCCATTCCTGTTAAGCCTTTTTAACACATTATAATTGAAAAAATATTGCTGTGGTTATGTAGCCAGGACTCAAGAAGCATTCAGTAAAACCATGAATGAAGTGAATTTGAGAAACATTGCATTAGACATTCGATCATTCAATATTTTCATTCTGCTTTGAGTCTATAGCAGTGGTTTACTGGGGTCTCAAGAGAAAAAGCTATGGTTTTAGCATTTACCAGTTTCTGTGGTGTAAACATTTCCAACATGGTCAATGCCAAACTATTGCGTGATGTCACACAATAATGTAGAAAGAGATGATAATAATTGGTTCTCTCAAGAAGGTACAAACAGCCTCCCACACACCACTCACATAAATACTTTGCATGATTATAGCATGGCTTCTCATACAGTGTTCATTCATTCATTATACCAATGGTTCTGCAAATGTGATCCCCTGACCAACAGCACAAGCATCATTGGGGAACTTTTTAAAAATGCAAAATCTCAGAGCCCATCTCATATCTCCTAAGAAAGAAACCATGAAAATGAGGCTTAGCAATCTGTCTTAACAAACCCTCCAAGTGATTTTGATGCATAATGTTTGAGGACTCCTGCCCTATGCTCTTGCTGTTGTTTCTGAAGGGGAAGAAGTGCCAAGTAACTTCTAACATTTATTAATTAGTATACCAAGACTAGCCATGTTGGTGTTCTCATTCTTTAAAGCATCTAATTATGGACTCTGAAAGTGCAATTTATATATTCCTAGAATCAACAAAGGACACAAAGCTGCTGCTCTTTTGCATAGAAAGGTAATTTTATCTTCAAATGTCCCCATGTTTCAGTTGCTATTGAGAGGCTCTAATAAGGGTTAGTTAAGAGTTCTACTGGCATGGCTCAGTGATTCATGCCTGCAATCCTAGCACTTTGGGAGGCTATGGCAGGCAGATCCCTTGAGCCCAGGGGTTTGAGACTAGCCTGGACAACATGGCAAAACCTCATCTCTGTTAAAAAAAAAAAAAAAAATGCAAAATTACAAAAGTTAACCAGACACAGTGGTGCACACCTGTAGTCCCACCCACTTGGGAGGCTGAGGTGGGCGGATCACTTGAGTCCAGGAGTCTGGGAGGTCAAAGCTGCAGTGAGTTGTGATTGCACCATTGTGCTCCAGCCTGGATGACAGAGGAGACTTTGTCACAAAAATAAATAAATAAATAAATAAATAAAAACAAAAAACAAAAACTACTGCTTGTGATTTCTGGTTGCTTCTGCAGCAGAGACCATGGGCAAAATCCCTATGCTGAAATAAATATGTGCCCTGATATATTAGCAGGCATGTTGTTAACTACTTTGTATGGTTGGTTGGTTGGTTGGTTGGTTGAAAATCACATAAATACAGCCCTAAATTCAGTCATACTATACACAGTATTGGCAGAGATACATGGTTTCCAGTATGTTCTAAGGGAGCTTTGGATTGGTGCAGCCTTCAGAGGTCAGCAGGTATGACCTTGCACTCTGTGGGGCTCCCCTTCACAGCACATGTTCCTCCAACTGACAAAATATTTCCAGTAACAAAAGCATATTCTATTTTTGGACAGATCTAATTATTCTTCCATACATTAAACTAAATTCTGCCTTCCTGTAACAGTCACACAGTAGTCTGAATTCTGAATTCTGGTAAAGAATCCCCGTCTCATTTAAATAGCCCATCAGATCCCAGAAAAGGCTCACTCTAGGCTCTTTTACAAATTAGGCCTCCCCACTTCTTTCAGGCATTCATGTAACAACATTCCCAGGCTCTGCACCACCCTGCCTCTTGATGCTTTTCAATTTATTAACATCTGGCTTAAAATGTGGCATGTATAACCAAAAATAATGCTACCATGTGGCCCAATTGGGGCAGTGTTTGTTTCTGGAACACAGCTCTCTGTTAATGCAGCCTGTTATTGTATCAGCTTTGTTGGCAACTGAGCTAACCTCTGGGCACATCTCCAGTCTGCAGTCAGCTCCATGCTCCACACCAACCTGTTGCATAATGTCTTACCTATCCTCTACTTGGACTGTTGATTTTTAAACTCTAAGTGCAAGCTTCATATTTAGTCCTATTAAATTATAACTTTGTGAGTTTCAGCCCCAATTCTAAAATAGTAGCATCTTTTACAGTCCAAATTGTCATTGAATTTTACTGTCTCTTTTTCCTAGGTTTATATGTTCAGCAAATGTAACGACATGACTTCTCTCTTTGTATAAAATCCTGAGGAAACTGTTGAACAAAACAGAGCCAACTCCTGTTCTTCTCCCTCACTCAATTATTCACCTCAAAGCTTAAAACTAGAATAAAATGTCCAAGTGAAGTACCAGTTAAATATTGACTTTCACTTGCCAATTTTACTTCAATCTGTCTTTTGTCTGAAGTAGCCTGAAAAATGAAAATGTAATCATTGTAAATAATTCTTAGGGATC
This sequence comes from Theropithecus gelada, assembly GCF_003255815.1. NCBI lineage: Eukaryota > Metazoa > Chordata > Mammalia > Primates > Cercopithecidae > Theropithecus > Theropithecus gelada. Next base: position 155,961,269 of record NC_037672.1, read on the forward strand.
ATTTAGAATGCCTAACGGGTATTAAATATTTGAAATATAAATCCCCATTCTTTGATGTGTGTCGAAGGAGGTAGTTAAAGAATAGTATAGAGTAATTAAAAGCTTTTATCATGATCTTGGATTAATTGAAGTATTTGGAGAGTGGTGATGCCATACTGAAAACCACTATTACAAAATTTAGGGGTTTGTAATTTTCTTTGGGTTAATTAATGCTTATAAAAATTATTCTGGCCAGGCATGGTGGCTCACGCCTGTAATCCCAGCACTTTGGGAGGCCGAGGCAGGGTGGATCACTTCAGTTTGAGAGTTCAAGAACAGCCTGACTAACATGGAGAAACCCTGTCTCTACTAAAAATACAAAAATTAGCCGGGCATGGTGGCGCGCACATGCCTGTAATCCCAGCTACTCGGGAGGATGAGGCAGGAGAATCCTTTGAATCTGGAAGGCGGAGGTTGTGTTGAGCCGAGATTGCGCCATTGCACTCCAGCCGGGGCAACAAGAGTGAAACTCTGTCTCAAAAAAAAAAAAAAAAAAAATTATTCCAGCTGGGCGCGGTGGCTTACGCCTGTAATTCCAGCACTCTGGGAGGCTGAGGTGGGTGGCTTACCTGAGGTAAGGAGTTCGAGACCAGCCTCGCCAACATGGTGAAACCCCGTCTCTATTTAAAAAAATACAAAAATTTGCCAGGCGTGGTGGTGTGCACCTGTAATCCCAGCTACTCAGGAGGCTGAGGCAGGAGAATCACTTGAACCCAGAAGGCAGAGATTGCAGTGAGCCAAGATTGCACCATTGCACTCCAGCCTGGGTGACAGAGCAAGACTCCATCTCAAAAAAAAAAAAAAAAATTGTTCCTCAAATGGCTTCTTAAAGCTATAAAAATTGAAAATAATTATAAAGAACAACTTTAAAGCCAAGAACAGTAGTTCCAGGACTTGGAAGGCTGAGGTAGGAGGATCACTTGAGCCCAGGAGTTCAAGATCAACCAGGGCAACATGGTGAGACCCTACCTCTATTAAAACAAAATTTTAAGATAATGTTACTTAGCAGAGTGTTGGCACTTAGAGATCATGGGCTATGTGAAGAAATATATTCCTAAACTTAATTTATGAGCTACATGATTACATGAAATGTGGAGTTGAAAACAAATAACATCATGATCGAAAAAACCACAATTCAATTCAGGGGGTGTGGGCTGAGATGATATCTGATCTGATATCTTCACAGCACCCAGAGAGGAAAGATCAGAAAATGTGTTTTCAATAGACATGGTGAGAACACTGCTAGGGAAATAGTGGCAGTATTTTTAACATGAATAACCTTAGCTAACCTAGCACCACAGGATGTTGAAATTTTTTTTTTTTTTTTTTTTGAGAGGATCTCATTCTGTCATCCATGCTGGAGTGCAGTGGTGCCATCACGGCTCACTGCAGCCTTGATCTCGTGGGCTCAAATGATCCTCCCACCTCAGCCTCCCGAGTAGCTGGGACTACGGGTGCTCAACACCATGCCCAGCTAAATTTTTTTGATTTTTGTGAAGACGAAGTTTCACCATGTTACTCAGGCTGGTCTCGAACTCCCGGGTTCAAGTGATCCTCCCACTTTGGCCTCCCGAATTGCAGGGATTACAGGCATGAGCCACTGCGCCTGGCCAATTTTTGATCAAGTTATGCTAATACAGAATGGCACTGAGGATCCTGCTTATTTAGATTTCCACTTCAAAAGTAGTGTTGTGTATTTGTTGCATCACTGCTTACAGGAAAGCAAATTAACTTTACAGGCTCGAATATGTTGTCAACAGTCCCACGTCTACAATCATTCCCCAGTGGCCACAGGTTCTTCACAGTAACCAGAGTATATTGAAATGTTTTAAAAATGAGAAATATAGCGAAACAGGAATGCTGTGTGTTGCTGGTGAAAATGTAAAATGGTGCAGCTGCTGCAGGAAAAGGTGTGATGATTCCTCAAAAACTTAGAGAAATACCATGAGATCTAGCCATCCCAGTTCTGGGTATGTACCCAAAAGAAGTGAAAGCAGGGACTCAGGTATTTGTTCATGCATGTTCATAGCAGCATTACTCACAATAGCCAAGAGGTTCAGAGGCCACTCAAGTGTGGTGTATATGTATGAGTTCCCTAGGGCTGCCATAAGAAAATACCGCAGACTGGGTGGCTTAAACAACAGAAATTTATCTTCTCACAGTTCTGGAGCCTGAAATCTAAAATCAAGGTGCTGTGAGGATTGGTGACTGGTGAGCCCCTCTTCCTGGCTGGTAGGAGCCCACCTTCCTGTCATGTCCTCAAATGGCTTTTCCTCTGTGCAGGTGAAGGCAGAGAGGAAGCCCTGATGCCCCTTCCTCTTCTTATAAGGATACCAGTTTTATCAGATTATTTTAGTACCTCATTTAACCTCGGTTACCTTCGAAAGGGCTGGCCTCCAACTATAGTCACACTGAAGGGTTGGGCTTCAACATATGAATTGGGGGGGTGGGGATAAAAATTCAGATCATAACAACATACAATGCAATATTATTTAGTCTTAAAAAGGAACGAAATTGAGACACATGCTGTGATATAAATGAAGCTTGAGGACATATTACTAAGTCCAATAAGCCAGTCCCAAAAACACAAATACTGCATGATTTCACTTAATGAGGTTCTGAGTAAGTTTATCAGGACAGAGGGTAGAGTAGTAGTTGCCAGAGGCTAGGGGAAGGGGAGAATGGAGAGTGAGTGTTTATAGGTACAGAGGTTCAGTTTCACAGGATGAAAACATTCTGGAGATGGAAGAGGTGATAGTTGCAAGCAATGTGAATATACTTAATGTCACAGGATTGTCCACTTTAGAATAGTTAAAAGGCAAATTCTGTTACGTTTATAATAGAAAAGAATGAGAAAAGCACTCTGACATTAAACCACTCGTGTTTTAATATGCAGCCCAGGGCCAGGTGTGGTGTCTCACGCCTGTAATCACAGCACTTAGGGAGGCCAAAGTGGGCGGATCACAAGGTCAGGAAATAGAGACCAGCCTGACCAACATGGCGAGCTCCATCTCTACTAAAAATACAAAAATTAGCTGGGCGTGGTGGCTGGCGCCTGTAGTCCCAGCTACTCGGGAGGCTGAGGCAGGAGAATCGCTTGAACCCAGGAGGCAGAGGTTGTAGTGAGCTGAGATCGCACCACTGCACTCCAGGCTGGGCGACAGGGCGAGACTGTCTCAGAAAAAACTGCAGCCCCAAATGGCACTCACTGTAGGTGGATGTATTCCTCCTGAAACAAATTTAAACACACACACTTACCGTGCTGCCATGATGTGCTGTCAGTCTCTCAGTCACTAGCCTAAAAGTCTGCATTTCATGCTTTTTCTCTATATTAGCTTTTCCAATGTGTCAGATGGGTATTTCATCATTTATGTCAGGGGTTCCAATCTTTTGGCTTCCCTGGGTTCATTGGAAGAAGAATTGTTTCAGGCCACACAGAAAATACACTAACACTAACCATAGCTGATGAGCTAAAAAAAAAAAATAATAATAATAATAATAGTAATAATTCATGTTTTAAGAAAGCTTACAAATTTGTGTTGGGTCTCATTCAAACCTGTTCTGGGCTGCACGCAGCCTGTGGGCCACTGGTTGGACAAGCTCAATTTACATCTACATTTCCATAACTCGTACATTTTCATTATGCATTGCAACTTAATTTTTTCCACGTGTTATAATTACAGTGATGGTAATAAAATTATATTTTTACTGAATTACAGGAAAATCAGTTTTGGGGTTTCCTAAGTCCTGCAAGACTGTAAATAATTTAACAATATCATCAGATGTTAACTGAGGATAAACTAGCGGAATTGGAAACTCCCAGATTTATTTTGCCTCTGTCTCTTTCCCTTCCTTGGCTAATATACAAATGCAAGCAATGCCTGCATCCTAACACACAGTAAATATTTGTGAAAAAGTGAATATATGTCTGTATTTGCATGTTATGAAAACAATTCCTTTACTGAAGGAAAGGAAAAATCCAGTGCCTCATGCAAACCAGTCATGTGCAGATCTCTAAGCACCACATTTTAGGATAGCATTACATTACTGTAGGAATAGTTCAGTTTTTAAAATACAGATAATAAGTTTTCATTTGGAAAGAATTATTTTCAGGTGCAGCAACGCATTTAGAAATAAAATTTAATTCAATATCACTTTATCCCTTTTGAAAAGCAAAAACAAGAAAAGTTGGTGCAACTTTCTGAGCGTCTGTCCTAATGTCTTTGCACATGTCATTTAAAAGTTTCAAGATTTGCTAGATCAAGAAAAGAGAAATAGCCTATTTTATTACAAAAAAGAGAATTGGAACAAAGAAATTTGGCTTTTTACAATGGTTCGCTTTGTAATTTGTATATAAATATGAATATATCGCTTCTCGGCCTTTTGGCTAAGATAAAGTATAAATATGAATAATACACATTCAAATGCTGACAAAAGATTAAAAACCTAGAATCTTGTGGACTTAGAATGATTAATGATTATAGCTGTTTAAAATTTATAGTAAGTGCTTAGTACATGTGTGATATTGTGTTGATGGATGAGGAGGTGGCAGAAGGAGAGAAAGCTTGGCCCAGTCCTCAGAAAGCTTATAATGTAGCAAAGAAAAGAGTCTTATGCACTGAATAACTAGAGCAAAGCTGGGTGACGCTGCCTTTCACTGAAAAAGAAATTCAGAGAAGGGTGTGGTCAGTCTGTAGTAGTCATGGAAAATGTGGTCCTGAGCAGGAATTAGACTGATGACGTCAATACACAAGTTTTAAAAATTAGAATTCATAATTTTAAAAAATACAAGTATATAATCAAATACTTGTGAAATGTGGGGATGGGAATCTGTTAAATTTTCCTGTTCTCTGTGTAAGAGACACACAATGTGAAGCAGATTTCCAAAATCACTGCCAATCTCTGTTAATCAGACCATTATGACATCTTATTGATCCATATTAAAAACTTCATAGTTTTCCACCCACTTCAAAAGCTGATTTCTCCTTACAACAGATGAAGAACTTAAAGCTATAACCATGGGCGAATTAGCTGAACTCCCTTTGGCCCACTTATTATTCTACTGCTCACAGATGAAAACCTAACACTACTTTTGCTCCATCAGGTGTAACTTTTTCATGTTAACTATTATTGGAGAAAATCCAGCAATCTAAAAATTACAGATCGTTTTCTAGCTCCCAGTTTTCTAGTTAACAAAAAGAAAAGGGGATTAAGTTGGTTATTTATTTACTTTCCCTTCTCTCTTAGGGAGGCTTTCTAGATGGCCATCTTTTCTATTTTATGTTTCAACCTTTTCTTTGGTAACCCCTTGTGGTTGCAGCCTAGCTACTTCAAGCATGCTTGCCAGCTAAAAAAGGCTAAAGTGGGAGTCTAATTGGGCTTTCAATTTCGCTTTTTTGACAGCAGCCTGCCCCCGACGGAGACACTAGGTGAGCCACAGCTGGGCCACTGGAGAAGGGGGATAAATGCATTCCGTTTCAGTTGCGTGATTCCCTCCCATTGCTTCCCACAATGCATCTGTAACACCTTTACTTTTCCATTTCTGCTAGAAAGCAAACCTCTGTCTCTTCCAAAGGACAGTGAACATAAGTAACTACCACCCTGGAAAGCTCTGTGGGGAGCGATGAGACGGGAAGGGCCCAGGTGATTGGAGTATGGATTGGAGGCAGCAGGTGGGAGCTGTTTCTCTGAAATCTGCTTCTACATGTTGCCCTCAGCAGTCCTTTAGTAGTGAACAAATAGTATAAATCATTGAGAAAGCAGTAGTAGAGAAATGTTAGATGGGAAAGGAAAAAGGACTCCTCTACTTTCCATCGACATACCCTATTCCAGGCAAAGAAAAAGTGAGCAAAAATAGTATACAGTGATAGGTTCCTTCTGCAACTGCCTTTATGTGCTGAGATTATTATTGGCCCAGGTTAAGGATAAACAGTTATCCCAAATGACTCCCTGGATAGAACAGCCAATCAAACATATTAGTTAGTGCCTATGAACAGTAAGACAAAACACACACACACACACACACACACACACAAAGGCCTTAGACTGCAAACTTCTCAAGCCCCTGCAAATCAGTCCATTCATTTACTCCTTCCTCCAACAATTATTTTTTTTTAAGAAACGGAGTCTCACTTCATTGCCCAAGCTGGAGTGCAGTGGTGCAATCATAGCTCACTACAGCCTTGAACTCCTGGGCTCAAGTGATTCCTCCCACCCCACCTAACAATCTTTTTAGTGTACTCTGTGTTGGACTGTTTTGTTGTGTCCTGAATGTCCTATCTCCCTATCCTTTAAACCTGGAGCCAAAAAGAGAGTTCCAGAAGTCCTGGTTCCCCAGCTGGAGTTGCCCAAATAGACCGCTTCACAAGAAAGTTTCTGCCTGTGATATACCCAAGTGGATAGTCCTGCAACACCAGTGCAGGAAAGTGATTCAGATGCTGGGGAGCAAGCAAGAGCTCGGAGCCAAGGAGTCAAGCCAATGTGGGTTTGAGAATGGTGAAGAGGAAGTCTCGGGGCAGCTTACAAGATATACAGCGAGGCAAGACAAAGCAAGGTGTGGATAGAATAAGAATGCATCACACAAATCTAGGACTACTGTGTCTGCTTCAGGAGTGCATTGGGATGCTCCAGACACAGTCACTGGGCTTTAAAGTTGTCCACCAAGCTGGAACCCATGAGGATTAGTGGAACCCAAGGAGGTCTCTTATTGCTCCCAAGCCTCTAACACTGATGAAGTGGGTGGTTTGCACTGAAACTGGTGCCTTTCAACATGGGGCTGAACACCACCTGGCCCAGAAGCCAGTGACACCGAAGGAGGAGGCAGGGAAAGAGCTGGAGGTCGCTGTGGATGTGGCAGCTGCCCCACCACAGCAGAGGCAGCATATCAGTAACAGCCCACGTGGCTGTAGCAGCCCCTGGGGACCTGCACCTACCATTTGAGCTGTTGTATTGAAATGATACGTCTGCTGCTTCACTTCTGCTTTCCAAATTTCCCACAAAACGTCTCTTGTGGCCCAGACAAACCCAAAACTATGTAGGGAAGGGAATCTAGGACATGCAGTCCAATGGGCTCAGCTGACACAGTACGAACCTGCCACAGGCTGCGGCAAGCTCGGTCCAGCTAAGGCACTATGTTGTTTTCTAGTTTGCACTTTACATAATTTCTTTGACTTTAGTGTCAGGCAATATGTACTGATTAATGATAGAAACTGGACAAATACCTGGACAGCTTATCATTGAACATGGCAAAAAAGTGTCTAAACTATAAAAAGTGAAAGGAGATTGTATTGAATTTTTTGTCCCTAGGCAAGTATGATGGTTCAGAATGCTGGTCTTGTCCCCCTGGCAAAATGTGAAGCCATCCCTGAGTTACTGGAATCAATTTGTGATAAATTCACAGTCTTCTCCTTGGGTTTATAATGAAGTCAACAGGTGGTCTTGATAAAAGTCATCTTTAGTCAAGAAGAATAGCAAACCAGGCCGGGCACGGTGGCTCACACCTGTAATCCCAGCACTTTGGGAGGCTGAGGCAAGTGGATCATGAGGTCAGGAGATCGAGACTAATCCTGGCTAATACAGTGAAACCCTGTCTCTACTAAAAATACAAAAAATTAGCCGGGCATGGTGGCGGGCACCTGTAGTCCCAGCTACTCAGGAGACCGAGATGGGAGAATGACATGAACCCGGAAGGCGGAGAGCCGAGATCGCGCCACTGCACTACAGCCTGGGCAACAGAGCAAGACTCTGTCTCAAAAAAGAAAAGAAAAAAAAGAATAGCAAACCATAGCTGGATAAATACACCAGTGAATGTCACCTGCCATAACTGCACAAGATTTCCTCAGAGTAGAGGTGGGTATCTACTTGGTGATATCTGTGGAATGGCCTCTGCATCTTTTCGTCTTTCTCTGATTGCAAGGGAGGAAGTCAGTAACGGCCTATAGATGCGGGAACTTTGCCTGGTACCCTGACATCACGAGTGCCTCCCCTTCTGTTTGGTGCTTATCTGAATTCTCTCTGCACTTGGAAGTGGATGTCATGGCACTGAAGAGGCTGCCTGGCCAGGGCAGCAAGTAAGGGTTAGAATTCAGGAGACCAGCTCAACCCAGTTTTAGCACTGAAAGTTCAACGTCCTGGGAATCCCTTCACCCTGAATACACTGGGACAATTGGTCAACCTACGCCAGAGTGTGGCTGTGGCAGGAACAAGGTTTTGCTGACCTGGACAACAGGAGAAACTAAAACCAGAAGAAAAGGCAAAGGAAATGTACGAGAGGGATGCCAGCCATCTGGCCTGCTGGGTTTGCTGATTGGAGAGAGGGGGGACAGTAAATCAGTTCTGGGGGACAAAATATTAGAGTTGATTTTCCTCTAAAAAATCAGAGAAGCTTTCATCAAGATTCCCTAAATGGGCCAGCCATGGTGGCTCACACTTGTAATTCCAGTACTTTGGGAGGGTGAGGCAGGTGGATCACTTGAGGTCAGGAGTTCGAGACCAGCCTGGCCAATATGGTGAAACCCTGCCTCTACTAAAACTACAAAAATTAGCTGGCATGGTGGTGCATGCCTGTAACCCCAGCTACTCAGGAGACTGAGGCAGGAGAATAGCTTGAATCTGGGAGTCGGAGGTTGCAGTGAGCCAAGATTGTGCCACCGCACACCAGCCTGGGCAACAGAGCCAGACTCCATCTTTAAAAAAAAAAAAAAAAATTTCCCTAAATGTCCTTTGGTAGCAATTTTTAATAATGTAACTAGAGACTAAGGTTTGTGATTTTCTATGTGCAGCTTTTCCCTTTTCATTCTTCTTCCATCTCGGTGCAATTGTAGAAGAGAAAGAAGCTATGGAGAGATGGGCAGGGAGTGGGGTGGGGAGTAGAACAGAGGTTAAGGGTATATCAGGCATTTGGTGAGGGTAGGAGATAGCAGAGGATCAAAATATTTGTCATCCCTTTTAATGAACAGACTATAGGGATGATGGTTATGGTAGAAGCTGTCTTGAAGCTGCCTTATGTTAGAGTCACTTGCTCAAAATTTTATATACTCAGTTGTGTCCAGCGGAGATGTGACAAAGTGAGCGCCCCACACTGAAGTATCCCTGCCCTTGGACCTGCTGCCCCTGGGCTGGTTAGAGGTGAGGGAGTCTTTTCCTTTCCAGTTATCTGCGAGGCTACCCTATGCCACCTTCTAGGAAGTCTGAACTCTGCTTTAACAGGTGGTCCTTACTTTTCATACAATACATAATTTTCTTAAGGCTACAGTCGCAGCCCCAAATGTGTGCCTCAACTTCCAAACATTTAAGCTAAGGCACTGTGCCGCTTTTTGTTGTTGTTGTTGAGACGGAGTCTCGCTCTGTCGCCCAGGCAAGAGTGTGGTGGTGCGATCTCAGCTCACTGCAAGCTCTGCCTCCAGGGTTCACGCCATTCTCCTGCCTCAGCCTCCCAAGTAGCTGGGACTACAGGCACCCACCACCACGCCCGGCTAATTTTTTGTATTTTTAGTAGAGACAGAGTTTCACCACGTTAGCCAGGATGGCCTCGATCTCCTGACTTCGTGATCCACCTGCCTCGGCCTCCCAAGTGCCAGGATTACGGGCGTGAGCCACCGCCTCTGGCCTCTGCCGTTCTCTTAGGGGGTCCACAGTGGTGCAGCAATAGTTTACACGTCTAGCTTCTGTCTGTGGTTCTGTCACTTCATCACACAGAAATGACTGGATAAACTCCCATCCAAATTTGGAGATAATCTGACTTAACTAAAAACTAGATGTTATGAATAAATCTCACAATTTTCTAGAGTCATCCTCCAAAGCCATTCAAACACAGGTTCAATAAGAGGCAGCTGTAACGGTCAATTGAAGAAAGCCATTCACATTCAGATGCTGTGGACCAGGACAACTGTGAGCCCTCATCACAAAATCACAGAGGCAGAGGCTTTCAGTGTCCCGCATTGTTTTGTGAATAAGCAGCCTCTCCATGCTGGTGCTCATGCCTCCGAGTGCTCCTGGGTGAGCAGCAGCAGGGAAACTGCTTATTTAACCATGATTAATGGGATTCTTGACCAATATATAGAATAACATAAATAACTTTATACTTGATGGTCTTCACACAAACAATCCATACATGTAGACAATGATTTCACAGCACCTTCCTTCCTTCAGAAGCAGAAGTAGAATCAGCACAGTGTTACGGGATTTACTGCAAATCCTGATTTCCATCTCTATCTTCTGAGTAGTTTTATGCCTGGGTCAATGATATTATTTATTTTTAGCTCACTTACAAGGGAGTCTAAGAGACTCAGTTTGAGAAAAGAAAGAAATCCCCAAGATCTGGAACGGATTGTTTTGTATCCATGCAGACAAAAGGAGCTGGCATTCCTCAGGACATTTCCGTACCTCCAAGGGTGTACATACCCTGGTGAGGGGTGGCGATGAGGAGGGTGAGTTTGGTTCAGTGGATCTTGCATTCTAAGTGACTATAGAATCCTCAGAAAAGGAAATAAATGAAATCTACCATGTCACTTCCTTGGTATGATCTGGAATCATAGATCATTTTATTTTTTAAACTCCTTTATTCAGCCCACATGATGAGCATGCCTACTTTGCTCTGTTTCCGTTTTATGAAAAGAGGGTGGTGATAGCTACTTAGCTTGTAAATGGAACTTTGAAAGAGTCTGGAAATCCCTAAAAGAAAGAGATGTGGGAAGTATTATTTCCTTGCAATGAACACAGAATTTATGTAACCCGAATGCTACCAGCATTTATTAACTAACCTTCCCTTAACGTCAGATTTGTTTGCACAACTTTTGACTACTTAGATTCCTAATTATCCTGTCACCAGTGCCGTCATTCACTGGGCAGAAAACATATTCCATTTTTATATAATCATTTACAAAATGGCATTATACATGCTAATTTCAATAATTAAATTAAGTTAAATAATAATTAAAATTAAAAGGATGTTCCCATCTTCTGATCTTCCTACTAAAATTAGATCGTAAAGAGCAGTGGAATTGGAGCACATGTGAGCTTCAAGGTGCAGAACATACACAGCTCCTACCGTTCTGCGTCTACCGTGTCTCCCACATGTGTCACTGGACTGCCTGCATCACAGTCTCCTGGTGTGCTTCTTTAACATGCAGGTTCCAAGGCCCCCAAAAAACAATTTGGGGTATAGGACCTGAGGCTCTGCATTCTTAAGTGTCTCCATAAGTGGTTCTTATGCATATTACATCTTGCTCTGCAATGTCCTAGACATGGATTGTGGTTAGCTCAGAGTCCCCTTCAGGAGGACTGTGATGGTTAATACCGTTTGTCAACCGGGCATGGTGGCTCACGCCTGTAATCCCAGCACTTTAGGAGGCAGAAGTGGGCAGATCACGAAGTCAGGAGATCAAGACCATCCTGGCCAACATGGTGAAACCCCATCTCTACTAAAAATACAAAAATTAGCTGGGCATGGTGGCACCTGCCTGTAATCCCAGCTACTCAGGGAGGCTAAGGCAGGATAATCCCTTGAACCAGAAAGTTGGAGGTTGCAGTGAGCCGAGATCGCACCACAGCACTCCAGCCTGGTGACAAGTGACTCCGTCTCAAAAAAAAAAAAAAAAAAAATATATATATATATATATATATATATAGTGTGTCAACTTGACTGGGCTAAAGGATGCTTAGAGAGCTTGTTAAATGTTTTTTCTGGGTGTGTCTGTGAGGGTGTTTCCAGAAAAGATTAACATTTGAATTGGTAAACTGAGGACAGAATACCCTCTCACCCATGTAGGCATCATCCAATTCCTGGAGGGCATGAATAGAGCCAAAAAGTAGAAAAATGGCAAATTTGTGCTCCGCTTGGACCCTCAGAAGTCAGTGTTCCTGGTTCTCAGGCCTCGGGTTTGGAGTGGAACTGTACCACCGGCATTCCTGGTTCTGCTTACACACAGCAGACAATAGGATTTCTCCCCCATAATCACACAAGCCAGTCCCTCATTTGCTGTATCCTATTGGTTCTGCTTCTCTAGAGGACCCTGTGGTTATGTCACTTCATCACACAAAAATGACCAGACAAACTCCCATCCAAATTTGGACATAATCTGACTTAAATAAAAGCTAGATGTTATGAATAAATCTCACAATCTTCTAGAGTCATCCTCTAAAGCCACCAACAGAATGGCTGTATCATGGGCAGAATGTTCACAAAGAACCCCAAAACAGGATTAGGCTCACATTTTATGGCACACTGTATCTCTTTTTTCCTCAGTAACCACCCTTGCCCCCAATTGTGCATTTGTGAGTTTTGATCATTGTTTAATAAACTTAGAAGCTGCTGTACTTGTTCTAGCCACTTTGAGTTCCTGGCTCTGCCCTCAGGTCTCCACTCCTCCAGCCCGAGAAGGTCACCTGACTGCCAAGAATAAAGCTTAGAAATAAAGTAGATCTCTCCTCTCCTCCACCAGGTTTCCCAAGGCTGTTGTAGGTCCTTTTCAGAGCTAGAGTTAGGCATCATCCTAGCTAGGAACTCAATTCTGCTCAGACTCAGCTCGGAAACAAAGTAGCTGGACGCCTTGTGATGTTTGTCCAGTTCAACCCTTACTACAGAGCAGGGGCGATCCATCTGCTGTTCATTTCTTCCTCTCAAATGACCACCTCTCCTGCAATCCTGTCCTTTCCAGAAATTATCTCCTTTATTTTAGAAAGTGCTGCCTCTAATAAATGATTTGACCAACTAAATGATTTGATGTCTGTCAGTACCATTATTCTTGAAGGCATGGGTAATCTATCCACTGCAGACTTTTCCCTGAAGTATATTTTTCTAAAAGGTGATATCTTTGGTCAAAGGGGGCTTTTAATAGGCACAGTGAAAGGTTCTACCTTTTCTGAGATAATTGCTGGCAACTGGGGTTAGCAAGACAGTGAGGCATTTTATCCTTATCACTTGCTGTGAATGAAATTGACTAGGATCATACACAGCAGGGGTCAAGGGTAAAGTGCTTCCTTGCTGGAGTTCAGCTTGTGCTACCTCTCATCTTGCAAGAAAGGGAAGAAAGGAAAGAGAAACCGACTCAAGGTAAACAGACAAAATGATGCCTGTAGTTAAAAGCTTTCCACCAGAGGCCCTTAATGAGATCTTTCTGTTCTTTCTGAATGACATAGAGTTTTCATCAACCAAGATTATGTAAACTAATGAAGTTTATAGGCAGAATTCCAAACTCGGCTATTCTACTATAAAATATTTTTAATGGAACTTGTTTTTCTTTAACGTTATTTAGATCAGGTTTACAAGAAAATCCAAAAAGCCAATGTTTATCAGGATAATGATTAGCATCACAAATAACTTCATCTTCTAGGCCCAGTAGCCATCAGTTTACTTATATTGCTTGTGATCAATATACATATACGTATAAAACACATATGAAGCCTACCACATGCCAGACACTAAGTACTCTGTACATATTACCCCACTAAATACCATATGAAGTAGATATTATTAAGGTCATTTTACAGATGGTATAACTGAGACACAGAGGGGTAAGTATCTTGTTCAAGGTCACAACAATAAGTAAATGGTGGAGCCAGAATAGTTTAGATCCTTGCTACTCAAAAGTGTGGTCTGGGAACAAGCAGGGTGGGCATCACCTGGGAGCTTGACGGAAACGCAGACTCTCAAGCTCACCCCAGTCTCACTCTGTTGCACAGGCTGGAGTGCAGTGGCATGATCTTGGCTCACTGCAACCTCTATCCCCAAGGTTCAAGTGATTCTCCTGCCGTAGCCTCCCAAGTACTGGGATTACAGGTATAAACCACCACACCTGGCTAATTTTTATATTTTTAGCAGAGACAAGGTTTCACCATGTTGGCCAGGCTAGTCTCGAGCTCCTGACCTCAAGTGATTCCCCGCAACCTCGGCCTCCCAAAGTGCTGGGATTACAGGCGTGAGCCAGCACACCCACCCCAGAATCTGCATTTTAACAAGCCTCTCGGGGGAATCATTTTTTAACAAGCCTCTCGGGAGAATCGTTTCCATATTAAAGTTTTAAAACCATTTGCTTAAATAATCTTAGATTATTTCTTCCTGTACTTTAAAAACCTGCTTATGGCTTCAGACTTTGGGAAATAAGGTGTACTTGGTTGGCTTATTAAGAAAAAAATAGAATTTTAAGATGGTTTTGTGTCCTTTCCCCAGCACCAATCTCCCCCCAGATAATTAACTTCTCAAGAGAAACAAAAAAGCTTTAAAAATTATTAAATTCATATTATTTGCAGGTGCTTTCATTTCATTAAACCATGATAGAAAACCTTACAAAATATGTACTATATCCCCCAAATTACAGATTTTTAAATAACTGAGTCCAAAAGAGTTAAGGGGAAAGCCCACATTGGTGTCTAAGTTTACAGTTTTTGCTTCCTGAAGCAGGATCTTCATGCTTACACCCATTTCCTAGTAGGTAGCACAGGGCCTGGCACACAGTGAACAATCAACTTATCTTTAATTTAATAATTTTTTCACATCCTCTTTCAACAACAGAAACTTCTTTTTGCTTAATCAAAAGCATTTCACCCTGATTTAAAGAAGTGATACTCGCAGCATGCTGCCCAGGCCGACCCTGCTAAGCTTGCTCTGCACACCCTCCTGCGCCCACCACGGCCACTGTTCAGCAGCTGGAAGATGATGCCTAGTGGACAGCAAAGGCTTTGATGAATACATGAAGGAACTAGGAGTGGGAATAGCTTTGCGAAAAATGGGCACGGTGGCCAAACCAGAGTGTATCATCATTTGTGATGGCAAAAACCTCACCATAAAAACTCAGAGCACTTAGAAAACAGCACAGTTTTCTTGTACCCTGGGAGAGAAGTCTGAAGAAACTACAGCTCGTAGCAGAAAATCTCAGATTCTCTGCAACTTTACAGATGGAGCATTGGTTCAGCATCGGAGTGGGATGGGAAGAAAAGCACAATAATAAGAAAATTGAAAGATGGGAAATTTGTGGTAGACTGTGTCATGCACAATGTCACCTGTTCTCGGATCTATAAAAAAGTAGAATAAAAATTCCATCATCACTTTGGGCAGGAATTAGCTACGAGAATGAACAAGCTCAGTTCAATGGACAAATCTCCATACTGCTTCTTTTTTTTTTTTTTTTTTTTTTTTTTTTTTTTTTTTTGAGACAGAGTCTCGCTCTGTCACCCAGGCTGGAGTGCAGTGGCGCGATCTCGGCTCACTGCAAGCTCCGCCTCCCGGGTTCACGCCATTCTCCTGCCTCAGCCTCCCGAGTAGCTGGGACTACAGGCGCCCGCCGCCTCGCCCGGCTAATTTTTTGCATTTTTAGTAGAGACGGGGTTTCACCGTGTTAGCCAGGATGGTCTTGATCTCCTGACCTCGTGATCCGCCCGCCTCGGCCCCCCAAAGTGCTGGGATTACAGGCGTGAGCCACCGCGCCCGGCCTCCATACTGCTTCTTTTTTTTTTTTTTTCATTACTGTGTTCAATTATCTTTATCACAAACATTTTACATGCAGCTGTTTCAGTATTGGATTAATTAGGATCGTCCCTTTGGTTAATAAATAAATGTGTTTGTGCTAAAAAATAAAAAACAAAACAATGAAGAAGTGACATTAACATAACCTACAAAGTATCAACTTTGGAAAATTAAATAAAGCCATGGAAAGGCAAATAAATCCTCCTCCCTTCCATCTTAGCTTATGCAGTAATTATTTATATACATATATTTATATATTATATATATTTATATTTATGCATATATAAAACAAAACCAAGACAAAGGTTGGTTCAGGTGCTTTTCAAATGTATGGCAGCAACTGATTTTTTTCCTGCAAATCACATCGTGTTGACTTAGATGACCAACAATTTAAGATAGGATTGATTTGGAGCTGCTGTCACCTATAGATAAGGCTTTCATGTAACACTTACAGTTTTGTAAAAGTAATAATACACCTTATGAAAAGAACAGCATTTGATGAAGGACAATGAATAAGGTCTCCCACTTTTGCTATTATGATAGCAATGCCTAATTATCTAATATGTCCTTAGCAAATAAATCACTGCAACTGGATATGATTAAGCTAACTAGATGTTTGGCAATTTTGTTTTAAATAAATAGCCTATTATATTCTATCAGAAGATCATTTCCAACTATCTTAGCTTTTAATTTATTATTTTTGAATAGGCTGAAGAATCATGGTAAGGATATATGTATATTGTCTATAATATATCTTAAAATAATAGAACAAATTTTGATTCAGGGCAAACTGCATGCTATGACAACAGAATAAAATGCAGGTAAAAATAAAAATAGAGAAATAAAATGCAGTTTAGTCAACCAAATGTTTCAGTACCATTAAAATGTGTAAGCCTTTGTCATGAGGTAGTTTTTAAAAATCGAAAAGAGTTGCCTTGTGGATTACAGTGCTGGGACTTAAGCTGAATTGCAGTAGGACTATTTTATTATTTCTTCAAACAGGAAACCACTGGCAATTCAGTGTGAAGTCATTTTCTATTTTTAAAATAATTGAATCTGAGACATAACTATTAGTATGACAGTTTCACAGAGCAAAAAATAAGATGAATAAGTGGGTCTGAAATGCTGGCTAATGGAGCAATACATTTTGAAATTACATATACATTTATGTACTTCTCCTACCACTTATAGTTTCATTCATCATATCATTTTCTGGCCATTTCCTAGAGAGTATTTCCAATTCTAATGTATTTCTAACAGAAATTTCATGCTGTGATCACTCCTTTGTAAGATAGAGTTCCGTAATATTTCTGGTTTACATGAGCAGATTTTCTGGTAGGTATATGATGACTGACTAAATATATTAATACTTTTATTTAGTCAGTAATCTGGATGTAAGGCACATAAATACCCCATACAAACAGGGAGCAGGCAGAGGCTTCCATCCTTCTGATCAAGGCTGTGTGGCCTTCAGCAAGTCACTTAACTTACCTGAACCCTGAGGATTCCCATCTGAAAAAATAGGTTAAATGAGATTATCTGTTATAGTGCCATTTAAATTTTATGTCTTATATTGACTACTCATTAATTATATTTAATTTGAGCCAAGTAGGAATTAATGAAGAAAAATCTGAATTAAAGAATGTATTTTTAAATAAATGTAATTTTTCAACATTTTTTTTTCCTTTGAGATAGGGCCTTGCTCTGTTGCCCAGGCTGGAGTACAGTAGTGTGATCACAGCTCACTGCAGCCTCATCCTCCCAGGCCCAAGCTACCCTCTGGCGCAGCCTTCCGAGTAGTGTAGTAGGTGTGCACCACCACACTCGGCTGATTTTTAAAATTTTTTTGTAGAGATGAACTCTCTCTGTGTTGTCCAGGCTGGTCTCAAACTCCTGGGCTCAAGTGATCCTCCCACCTCTTCCTTCCAAAATGTGAGGATTATAGGTGTGAGCCACCACATTCAGCCCAAGTTTTAAACTTAAAAATTGCATAGGACCTGGAACTGGGTAAACAAATTAATGTCATTTGTATGTAAACAGATGTTTTAAAAATATACAACCATTCTTTAAAGTAGTTTTTAAATTTTCTTCCTAATTTTTTTTAAGGTATTTATAGTAAAATCTTTGTAATACAAAAATAACATTATCTAGGCAGGGTGCAGTGGCTCACACCTGTAACCCAGCACTTTGGGAGGTGAAGGCGGGTGGATCACTTGAGTTCAGGAGTTTGGGACCAGCCTGGCCAACACAGTGAAACCCCATCTCTACTAAAAATACAAAAATTAGCTGGGCGTGGTGGAGCATACCTGAAATCCCAGCTACTGGGGAGGCTAAGGCAGGAGAATCCAGGCTGAACCCAGGAGGCAGAGATTGCAGTGAGTTGAGATCGTGCCACTGCACTCCAGCCTGGGCAACAGAGCAAGACTCCATCTCAAAAAAACAAACTAACATTATTATAAAATCTCACTATGTCATTATAGAACTTAGCAAATTGGCAGTAAAACATCTGTAGAAGAATAGCCAGCAAATACACGTTTTAAAAGTACTGATGATTAGCTTGCCCTATTAGATTAAAACTCACAGTTATCAAAAACATGGATTATAGAAATCAGAACAGCATCTGACTGTGGGAGGATTGACTGGGAAAGGACATACATGAACTTTTTTAGAGTGATAAAAATATTCACTGTCTTAATCTAAAAGTGCATACGTAAAGGTGCTCACTTTGTAAAATGTTATCAAGCTAAGACAAATTAACGTACTTAATGGAGTATGTTATATATCAACTTTTTAAAAAGGTTTTAAAAGTTGGATCCACTGATAGTTTTTTCAGAAAATTTCGATTCTTTTATTAATTGAAAACTAAATAAATTCCAAGATCCATCTGCAATGTAGGAAGTAACTTATGCTCTATGATACTCAAAAAGAAGAGAAATGAGTGGGAAACAAAACAAAACATATGGCTGAGTTTTGTGTAGTGTTATGTGAGATAATTTCCCATTAGTTCTCAGGGTTTTTGGAATTGGATTTGTGTTTCGTTTGGATGCCACACTATGCTGTGATGGATATTTAGATTGAGCAAATCAACCCTATTATGTTCTGGTTATCCAATAGATTATAAGCTTCCAGAAAAAAGAGAACTTTTTTCATGTATATTTTTGTATCCTCCCATGCTCATGGACAAGTTTTTAGTATTTAATTGGCATTCAATTTGTTAAATTGGATTTCAAATATGTAGGATAAAAAATTAGCATCAAAAATGTATTTTAAAAAGAAATATATCAAAATTTGATAGAAAAAGAAGACTTGATGAGTGATCAAATTAGTTAAGTAGTCAAGGTATACTAGATAAATACATACTGTGAATCATCACATAGAATAATGAAGTCTCAGTAGAAATTTTTTAAAATGAAATTTAAAATAATTGTAGTTATAAATGACAAAAAAAAGAATAGTGTTGGCAGGGGAAGGGGCGGCAGGCGCCATGTCTGGCTGTGAAGGTGGCAAGAAGAAGCCACTGAAACAGCCCAAGAAGCAGGCCAAGGAGATGGACGAGGAAGATAAGGCTTTCAAGCAGAAACAAAAAGAGAAGCAGAAGAAACTCGAGGAGCTAAAAGCAAAGGCTGTGGGGAAGGGGCCCTTGGCCACAGGTGGAATTAAGAAATCTGGTAAAAAGTAAGCTGTTCCTTGTGCCTGAGGAGATGGTGACCCTTTATTTCATCCATATTTAAGCATCTGTATTCCCTGCCATCACATCTTTTGCCACCTATAGCTGGAATTAAGTGTTGTTTTGGCGCTGTTGTACATTTAAGAATAAACTTTCATAAAAAACAAACAAAAAAAAGAATAGTGTTGGCTGGGTGCGGGGGCTCATGACTGCAATCCCAGCACTTCGGGAGGCCGAAGTGGGCAGATCCCTCGAGCCCAGGAGTTCGAGAGCAGCCTGGGCAATATGGTGAAATATGGTGAAACCCCATCTCCACAAAAATACAAAAATTAACCAGGAGTGATGGCACACGCCTATAGTCCCAGCCACTCGGGAGGCTGAGGTGGGAGGATCACCTGAGCCCAGGGAGGCCAAGGCTGCAGTAAGCCATAATCGTGCCACTGCACTCTAGCCTGGGCGACAGAGCGAAACCCTCCCTCAAAAGAAAAAAAAAAGAAAGAGTAGTGTTATGCCTATGCCAAGAGAAAGCAACATTTCATTTATTTATTTATTTATTTATTTATTTATTTGAGACAGAGTATCACTCTGTTGCCCAGGCTGGAGTGCCATGGTGCAATCTTGGCTCACTGCAACTCCGTCTTCTGAGTTGAAGCAATTCTTACGCCTCAGCCTCTTGAGTAGCTGGGATTACAGGGGTGCGCCACCACTCCCAGCTAATTTTTGTATTTTTAGTAGAGATGGGGGCTTCATCATGTTGGTCAGGCTGGTCTTAAACCCCTGACCTCAAGTGATCCACCTGCCTCAGCCTCCCAGGTGCTGGGAATACAGGGCGTGAGCCACCACGTCCAGTCAAAATTTCACTTTAAAATTAAATTAGAAATCAATAAAAATCCTATGAAACTCTTAAAAGTGCTTTAAAGTAGCTCTCAGAATGGCTGCGAAATTCCTCAGTATTTTCTCATCCTCTCTATATTTTTTTTTACATTATCGACATCCAAAATAATTTTTTAATGATTTCTCATGATATTTTATTGTCTTATGTTAATTATTAATAGTGACAAGATATTTTTCAAGTTTTTATCACAATTACACAATATTTGCATGGATTAAATCAATCTTTTGTTTGCCTAGCCTGGGTACTTCGCTCAAACTAATGTTTTCGTGAAAACATGGGCTTTATATTAAGAACAGTTCCAAACATGGAGGAAAGAGCTCCAAGCCCCAATAGGTTAGAAAGGTAGTAAGTGATGGGCCTTATAGGAGTTAAAATTATTATTCTTGAACAGCTTAAAATTTGATTTCTGTGAATTGATTGCAGTACCATTTAAGACATAAGCATCCCTAAAGAGTTGAACTTGGCTATAATCAAGCCTGTAGAGCCAAATTCAGTTTACAGAGAATAAAGGAACAAGTTAAATGATATGAGAAGGAAGTAATTGACAAATTCAGAATGTGGACATCTCTGCACCATAACTGATCCAGTTTCTGCAACAAGTAAATGTCAGGGAAAAAAGGGAAGACTGCATCAGTTTAAAAGAGACAAAAACAGAAAACACAACTGAATGCAATGTGTGTTGGATCCTTAATTCTCAAAATCAACTGTAAAAACACATTTTAGAAACAATCAGGAAAATTTTATTATGGAGTTGTTAATTACATGATGCCAAAGGATAGTTATTAATTTTGTTAGGTGCAGTCACGGCAATGTGGCTATGTAAGAATAAGTTCATATTTTTTGAGATGCACAATAAAATATGTAAGTGAAATAATGAGATATCTGAGCTTAAAATATATTGCACAAGAAAAAGGAGAGATGTGAGTCAAATGTGGCAAAATTTTGATAAATGTTGAATATGGGTGACAGGTAAGTGGGAGTTCATTGGGGTGTTTTAAAATAGTCGCAATAAAATTTGTAAAAGGCAAAGGCAAAAAAGGATTCATATCTACATCTTCAAAGTAAATAAAAACGATTTCAAAAAGTATTGGTGGGGGCCAGTTGCGGTGGCTCATGCCTGTAATCCCAGCACTTTGGGAGGCCGAGGCAGGCGGATCACTGGAGGTCAGGAGTTCGAGACCAGCCTGGCCAACATGGTGACATCCCATCTCTACTAAAAATACAAAAAATTAGTGGGCATGGTGGCTCACATCTGTAATTCCGGCTACTTAGGAGGCTGAGGCACGAGAATCACTTGACCCTGGAGGGAGAGATTGCAGTGAGCTGAGATCATACCACTGCCCTCCAGCCTGGGCAACAGAAGGAGACTGTCTCAAAAACAAACAAACAAACAAAAAAATTGTTGGGCTTTAATACATATACATTGTTCATAGTATACACAATCCTCTAAAGCTTGTGGCATTAATAAGTTATATATCTGTTTGTATCTTTCACCTGCTAATTCTGCTCTCTCTATATATACCACAAGAATATAAGAGAACAAGAAAAATAATGTATGCAAAGTATTCATACAAATTTTTAACAGTAAAAATTAGGAAATTATAAAATACAGGAGGCTATGAAGCTAAGTATTATATGTCAGTATAATGAAAAACAGAAATCTATCAAAGGTGACAAGAATTTGAACTACGTAAATACGTAAAACTAAGTATATACTCTGGCGTAAGTTAGAAGAAATTTTAAGTATTAATGAAGACTCTTGCACAGTTCCAAATGACAGAAAACCCAACCCAAACTGGCCAAGGAAAAGAGGAAATTTATTGGCTGATGAAAATTAAAACTTAAAAAGGCACAAAAATCTCATCAAGATAGATCATAGACCTAAATGAAAATGTAACATTGTAAAATGTCTAAAAGAAAACACAGGATAAAAATCTAAATGACCTTTTTTTTTTGGTAAAAAAGTAAAAAACAGACAATACCAAAGGCTGACAAGGATGCAAAGCAACAAGGACTCTCATTCATTGCTAATGGAAATGTAAAATAGTATAGCTAGTTTAGAAGACAGTTTGGCTTAACACAGGATCCAGCAATTACTCTCCTAGGTATTTATCCAGTTGATTTGAAAACATATCCATGCAAAAAGCTGCACATAAATGTATACAGAAGCATTTCTCACAATTGTCAAAAACTGGAAGCCACCAAGATGTCTTTCGATAGGTGAAGGGATGAACAAAGTGTGACACATCAGCACAGTGAAATATTATTCAGTGGTAAAAAGAAATAAGCTATCAAACCATGAAAGGATGTGGAGAAGCCTTAAAATGATATTGATAAGGAAAAGAAGCCAATCTGAAAAGACTACATACCGTATAACTCCAGCTCTATGACATTCAAGAAAAGGCAAAACTGTGGAGACAGTGAAAAGATCAGTGGTTGCCAGGAGCTAGGGGAAAAGGGGGAGGAGGGAATGAATAGGTGAAGCATAGGAGATTTTTTAAGTGATGAAACTATAATGTATGGTACTATAATGGTGAATACATGGTTCTATTAATTTGTCAAGACTCCCATATACTTAATAGCATAAAAAGCAAACCTTAATGGATGCAAATTAAACAAACATTATTTAGGAAATTGTGGGATTTCAGGAAGGAATTCAGACTGTGACAAGAAAATCTTACTGTATTACAAGGGCATAAAACAACCTTACTGAAGAGGCTAGAAAGAAAATGTGCTGACCTAAATAACTTTGGAGATGAATAGTTTGTAAGAATAAAGGCAAAAGGAATTGCAGATAAGCAGGGTACTCTAGTTGACAAAGTCCTTCTCACAGGAGTAAAAAAGGGGTAAGAGTGAGGAAAGAGATGGTTTCCCCAGAGCCAGTGAGTCACAAGAAGGGGAGTGGATGAGATGGATGATGAGCAACACAAATCGTAAATGCCCACCAAAAACACGCATTTGATTATTTTTCTGTAACATTGTAAAATATGCTCACAATTTGGAAAAATAAATAAATAAATAAGGCCAGGCACGGTGGTTCTCGCCTGTAATCCCAACACAGGCGGGTGGATCACTTGATGTCAGGAGTTCAAGACCAGCCTAGTCAACATGGTGAAACTCCATTTCTACTAAAAGTACAAAATAAATAAATAAATAAATAAATAAACAACCAGGCATGACAGCATGTGCCTGCAGTCCTAGCTACTCGGGAGGCTGAAGCAGGAGAATCACTTGAACCTGGGAGGTGGAGGGTGCAGAGAGCCAAGATCGTGCCATTGCACCCCAGCCTGGGTAACAGGGAGAGACTCTGTCTCAAAACATAAATAATTTGGAAAAAAAGGAAATAAGATGAAGTTTAGTTTATGTCTTACAGACTTACCACAACTAGTCATATTCTACTTTTTAGATTTTATTGTAATTTCACACATACTACCCAAATCATTTAAAGTAGTTGAACAAACAAAACGAAAACCAATAACTTTACTAGGCTTAATGCGTATCTTGCTCAAATTTTTATCAAGCAAATATGTCAAGTTTATAATATTTATAACTTTATAATATTATGAGAAGCTTAAATCAGTGTTAATAAAAATTTGAAGAAAAGTATGTTTTTTATTACATCAAAGAAGTTTGTCTGGCACAAACCATAAAAGCTATGCTAATTCAAAGATTCCTTTGTGAAAGTTACCTCAGATGTAGTGACAAGTGCTGTGTTAAAGACGTGTTTCTGGTGACAAGATGTTGATGATCAGACTGAGTGGGCATAATGAGACAGCAGTATCACGTCAATTAAACATCGGCGGGCCAGGCACGGTGGCTCACGCCTGTAATCTCAGCATTTTGGGAGGCCAAGGCGGGTAGATCACCTGAGGTCAGGAGTTCAAGGTCAGCCTGGCCAACATGGTGAAACCCTCGTCTTTACAAAAATACAAAAATTAGCTGGGCATGATGGCAGCTGCCTGTCATCCCAGCTACTCAGGAAGCTGACGCTGGAGAATCTCTTGAACCCAGGAGGCGGAGATTGCAGTGAGCCGAGATCACACCACTGCACTCCAGCCTGGGAGACAGAGCGAGACTCTAGCTCAAAAAAAAAAAAAAAAAAAACCCAAAAAAGAAACAAACAAACAAGAACGTATGTGATCATTTCATTGTTATATCCATTACATAAAATCATATATGTGAGAGAAAAAGCAAATTTAGATCTCCTTGTGAACGCATACACAAAAACGATTTACCTGTAAAAATCATTTGTTTTCCCACAGTAGTAGATGTTGGCTTTTGGTATGTTACAGATGCCATGGCTAAAGTCTTAACTGTGCTACTGGATTTTATTCTTCGGCTTCTTCAAATCAGTTAAGCTGCACCAGAAAGAATGAAAGACTCTGCAGTCCTTCCTCTCCCTGCCTGTGACCTGAACCAGGTGGTTGCTAAAGACTCTTTATGACAGGGAGATAGAATGTTCCTCCCAGCAGAGTTCCGCATTCCAATCTCCAAGAGCAGAGAGATACTGCTGTAGCCTTCCCAGAATTTGCATCCAGTAATAACTTTTCCTTATTTGTCAATATCAAGTCAGAATACACTTGTTCACAGGTACTAGATCCAGTTCGAGCTTATGTCCCAGATAATCCGGCAGGCTCGGTCACTACTGTCTTTCAACATTTCACAAAGAATGTCTTGCAGAAATATGTTATAGCAAAAAACAAAAAGCCCCCACAAACTGTGTTTAAATATATTTGACAAACACTGGCAAGATAAAATACAGTAAAAAATAACATTAATAAATTAATGAGATAATTACACACAGATGTATATATAGATATATTTCCAGTCTCATATTTCAGTCCCTCCCAGCCTGTGCTTTGGTCATGTCAATTTATCTGTGGTTCTCAATCTGTGCAATGCTTTTTCATTGTTCTGAGTCTTTATACATACAATTTGCTCTTCCTGTAATGCAAATATTTCTTGTCCTCTGACAGCCAAGGCCCACATCTGCTCTTCCAGGAGGATGTCTGTAGACATAGCTAAGTGCTTTCTTCTTCATGTCCCTTTAACCTCTTTAGCACTGTGTTTAGACCTATCTTTTTAACTTACCACTTTAATTATTTGTCTATTTTATCGACCTCCCCACTAGAATCTGACTTCTAGGAGTTTATGGTAAAAGTATACTTATTTATATTTCAATTTCTAGAGACTGGTATGCAATAAATAGTTAATAGATGTTTGTGGGATGAATAAGTGTATGATCAGTAATTCTAGCTTGCACAGAAATATATCGACTACCTGATAATCCATTGAGATAAATTCTAACAGTAATTTTGTATTCAACACTAATATATGGAGTTCTCTACTGTAAATATAATACCTTTTATATTTTGAGAATTATAAGAAAAATACTATATTAACTCTGGAAAGGCTTACAGTAGGCTTATGGTAGGTAAAGAGATGCGCTACTCAGGTAGGTTCCCCTTCAAGGAAGGGCTTATAACCCAGCTGGAGGAAGGACTGTCAGCAGACAGTGTCCAGCTGTCAGCACCTTCAGGGTCTGCTTTGCCTGCAGAGAGCAGCCTCCTCTGTCTGAGGTCAAGCCTTTTCCAGGGGAGCCTATGTCAGGTGACTGAATGAGGTAGGGGTATAAGGACCAGTCATTTCTCACCAGGTTGGTCAAGGCTGTGTTGAGCCCTTACAGTTCTTCTTCCTCTGATCAATCCTGCTTCCTCTCCTTTCCTTTCACAGGTATTGAACCCAAATAACCACCTTGCCCCCCACTTCCAGAGAAACTGACCTGAGATAACTAGACAGCGTATGCACATATGCACAAATGTATTATACAAGAGTGCTTCTCATTTTAACCACTCAACCCTCCTAACCAGAAACTGAATATATTTCCCCACTGTGGGCAACTAGAATCAGTCGCTGTTGTGTTACTGATCTTTGGTGTCCTTTTCTTTGGTCCTGACCTGAATTACATTCTTCTTTACCTTCCTATGGCCCGCTACAGTTTCAGAAGCTTTCCTACTCTTTCTGCTGTTAACTAATTCTAGTTCCTATAGTCAAGGGCTCTCTATCTCTAGCTGAAAGTATCTTTCTTTGAAAAGTTCCTAGTTATGTCTTTGAAACTACCATTTTCCAAGGCACCCAACTTTGAACATTCCTAGAAGAGAGAAGCCTGCTCACGTCACTTGTGGTTTTAAGGGTGCTGAGAAGAGAAAGGAAGAAGGAACCTAAATGAAGAAAGTAATTCTTTGGTAAACAAGGCAGAAAATAAATGAGATCTTGGCTTTTGTTGGAGGACTTCCCATTAACCCTTCAGGGGAAATGCGGGCTTCTGCTTTGCCTTTGAGACTGTTACAAACTCTACTCTGTTGTAGGCTTATGGTCAGACATTCTGATGGCAAAGGCTGCAGGGAAGGGAAAATACGGGAGAAGAACCAGGTTAGCTCTTCTCCATAAAATTATTCCACTAATTCAAGACATATTTAGGTTCATTTGTTTTGTGTTGTTTCAGTTTTCAGAAATTTAAAAATTTATTTCACAAGTAACATATTTATATAGTTTCAAAGTAAAATCCTTAAGGGATATTCAGAGAAGTCTAGCTTTTATCCTTGTTACTTCCTGCTGTTCCCTCCTTTTCTCTTTCAGGAAACATTTTAAAAAATATAACTACAAGGCCTGGCACAGTGGCTTACGCCTGTAATCTCAGCACTTTGGGAGGTCGAGATGGGCGAATTGCTTGAACCCAGGAGTTTGAAACTAGTCTGGGCAACATGGCAAGACCCCCGTCTCTACAAAAATTAGCTGGGCACAGTGGTCTGTGCCTATGGTCCCAGCTACTCGGGAGGCTGAGGTGGGAGGATTACTTGAGAGCTCAGGAGTTTGAGACTACAGTGAGCTGTGATCATACCACTGCACTCCAGCCTGGGTGACAGAGTGAGACCTTGTCTCAAAAACAAACATATATATATATATGACTATATCCTCCCCTTTCCTAAAGAAATGGTAGCATACTGAACATACTGTCTTTTACCTTGCTTTTTTCTCTTAACAATACATCTGGAGAGATCACTCCATAGCATTACATAAAGATATTTCTCTCTCTCTCTCTCTCTCTCTCTCTCTCAGTACAGCTGCAAAATGCATTTACCAGTTTATTCAACCAGTCCGCTATTAGTGGTCATTTGGGCTGTTTCCAATTTTTTTGCTATTACAAAAATTGCTACAAAGTATAGTTTTCTGTATACATCTTCTCATATTTTTTGCAGACATCTTTGGGATAGATTCCTAGAAGTGATGTTGCTGGGTCAAAGGAAAAAGACATATGTAATTTCGTTCAGTGTTGCTAACCCTGCCACCATCGTGGTTATGCCATTTTGTATTCTCATCCACAATACCTGAGAATGCTGATTTTTGTACGGCCTCACCCACAGACTGTGTTGTCAAACTTTCCAATTTTTTTCAGTATGACAGGCAAGAAATAGTAACATAGTAAGTTACACTTCTGTTCTTGTTAGTGTGATTGAATGTGTTTTCAAGTGTGTCAGAGCCATGTGCATTATATACTATGAACTGTCTAGTCTTATCTCTTTTTCTATCAAGTTGACTTTTTTCCCTCCTACATTTTTTTTAAAATGAGCTAACATTCTAAAGAAACACATAAACAGAGAATGACAATACAATGCAGTAAGAGTAATGATAATTGTAGTAATACATTTAGTAAATACCTGATTTCCCAGAGTCATGGGAACAGAGAGGAAGGTTAATTGGCTGGGATGGAAGCTGAGGGCTGATGATGTGGTGAAGCAGGGTTTCCTTGAGGAAGCGATGTTTGAACTGCGTTGTAGAGAATGACTAGGATCTAGACAAGGGACAGGGAGCTGGAGGTTGGGGTGGGTGGTGAGGGCATTTTGGGCAAAGGGCATAGCTTGAGCAAAAGGCTGGGAGGGGAGAAACAGCCAATAGCACAGTGCATAGCAAAAATACAAGTTCCGCATTGCTGGGGAGTCATGACTAAGAGGGTGAGCTGGGACGTGAGGCTGGAACTTTACTCTGTAGGCAATGAGGACCCTTGAGGGTTTTATAGTCTTATTTATTTATGTATTTATTTTATTTTGTTGAGGCAGAGTCTCACTGTGTCACCCAGGCTGGAGTGCAGGGGCTCAATCGTGGCTCACTACAACCTTGACCTCCTTGGACTCAGGTGATGCTCTCACTTGAGCCTCCAGAGTAGCTGGGACTACAGGAGATGGGGTCTCACCATGTTGCCCAGGCTGGTCTGGAACTCCTGGGCTCAGGCAATCCTAACTCAGGCTCCCAAAATACTGGAATTACATGCGTGAGCCACCATGCCTGGCCCTCTGAAAGGTTTTAAATGGGCAAACACTGGTTGGTGTTGGGTTTAAATGGAAGACACCTGACTGTGTGGAGAATAGGCTTAAGAAAAGCGAGGAGTCTGGGGCCCAGCAGGCAACTGTTGAAGTGATCCAGGGCAGTAGAGATGGGGCCTGAACTAAGCCAGGCACAGAGGAGACACATTTGGAGTGTGTATTGAAGAGTAAGAATGACCCCCTGTTTTCTAGTTTGGCTGACTAGTGAGTAGTGGTACCCCAAAATAACACAGGGAAAACAGAAGAAAGAAAACCGAGACCAATAAACAAATTGATGGCATTAACTAGATGTGGATTTGTACATGCTGCACAATAGGCTAACAAAGCAGTTAAAATTAAGTCCAAATTGTCATAAAGTATTGTGACAGCGACTGAACTCATTATTGGGACTAAAAGTGGTCCCCGTGGGCCACCAGATGCCTTTTTATTAGAGAAAATTGCTATTGTTCATGAATCAATAGTTGCCTCTTCTAATGAAACTCAGGGTTTGCTGCTCAGCACAGATGAAATTGTGGCTATTGTCTTGCTTCGATAATTTAATAGCTACTTCAGAGTTGATAACCACTTTACCAGTTACAACTGTGGAGGCCAATGCAGTGACCCTGTAAAAGTCTCTTGTTTTAACATTTGGGAAAGAATCAAGTTATATATTTTAATGATATAAAAGTGATACAAACTAGAAGCTTTTATTATATGACAGTGATATATCTCTAGATGAACACAGGTCAGAATGTACTACAATTACATAATAACATTCAAATATCCTATTACAAAGCACACTTGGCAAACGGGGAAGCTTTGCCACCGTGTATCAGTGAACCTTATATTTTTGAGCACTATATGTATAGTACTTATATATATATGGTACTTAAATATGTGTGTGTGTGTATATATATGTATGTATTTTTTCTTTTTTTCTTTTTTGAGATGGAGTCTCACTCTGTTGCCCAGACTGGAGTGCAGTGGCGCGATCTCGGCTCACTGCAACCTCTGCCTCCCGGGTTCAAGTATTTCTCCTGCCTCAGCCTCCTGAGTAGCTGGGATTACAGGCACGTGCCACCATACCTGGCTAATTTTTTATATTTTTAGTAGAGATGGGGTTTCACCGTGTTAGCCAGGATGGTCTTGATCTCCTGACCTCATGATCCGCCCACCTCGGCCTCCCAAAGTGCTGGGATTACAGGCGTGAGCCACTGCACCCAGCCTGTATATTTTCTTTTGAGACAGAGTCTCACTGTTGTCCAGGCTGGAATGCAGTGGTGGGACCATAGCTCACTATAGCCTCAAACTCCTGGGCTTAGGAGATCCTCCCGCATCAGCCTCCCAAGTAGCTGGGATTAGAGGTGTGTACCACCACACTTGGCTAAATTTTGTACATTTTGTAGAGAAAAGGTCTCACTGTGTTTCCCAGGCTGGTCTTGAACTCCTGACCTCAAGCTATCCTCCTACCTCAGCCTCCCAAAGTTGTGAGCCACCACACCCAGCCTAGTACCACATATTTATATGTCTTTTCCATGTATTCTATGTTCAGGAAATAATCTGGAAAACACACTGAATAGAGCCACAGACTTGGCTTCAAATCCCAACAACTCTTCTGAGTAACATTGGCAGGTTGCTTTTCTACGAAATGAGAATCATTGTGCCTACCTATAAGTCAATTGGGATAATGGATGTAAAATGCTTGCCACAGTGCCTGCTACATGGTACGTACTCAATAAATATCAGCTGTAATATTGGACTCATCATGCTTCCCCTGCATCCTTGCCACCCACCCCATTCTTCCCTGAAAAAACATAGATGATTAATACAAATTTAAACAGCAACCATCATAACTTTTCTTTTTGTGTTTTAATTTGCAACACCAGTTCACAAGAGTCTGTAGTCTTCCTCTGGCTCATTTAACTCTAATTTGGGTAGGGTGACGCTGGGAGTACCGTGGTGCTATTCCCTGTCGGGCCAATCAACCCAACTTCCCCCAGTTGTAGTTAATTTAATTGGGGATGATGCAACACTTAGGCTTTTTCTATGGACACACAGTTTTTTAAATTAAATACACAAACATTATAATTGCTATCCTATAATTGCTATACTACACATTTAAAAAACAACAGATAATTTAAAGCCAGTGTTACAGAAGCAATAATGGTCATATCTTACAAATGTGTGAGTTGTTATCATTAAAAGCAACCTTACCTATTACTGAGACTGAACCCCTTATTTTTCCCATGAGCTGTCTGACGTTGGGAGAGGTTAGTTGAGGAGTTAACCAAAGGTACTAGGGGAAATAGAACCAACACCACAACCAAAAAACCCTGACACTCCTGATTCTCAGTTTGGAATGTTTTTCTCTCTATTCTGCCTTGTAA
Organism: Theropithecus gelada; assembly: GCF_003255815.1. Classification (NCBI taxonomy): domain Eukaryota; kingdom Metazoa; phylum Chordata; class Mammalia; order Primates; family Cercopithecidae; genus Theropithecus; species Theropithecus gelada. The sequence continues at coordinate 155,992,077 of NC_037672.1, forward strand.
AAGAAACTGTCATCTCATTCATGGTGTTGTGGATATCAAAAGCCCGTGGAGATTGCTCTAGTGTTTTATGTGGTCTTTCTCCTCCCACCAGTTTAATTTTCTGGTGAAGGCTTTTTCACTGATCGATGAACAAATATAATTGGACACTTACTATGTGCCAGACACTGTGCTAAACACTTTCCCCAAAGTTTTCTTGTTATCTGCACAATAGTGTTAAAATGACACAGAATTATTACCCTGATTCACTGAAGAGGTGAGTTCTACAGTTTAGTGTCAAAGTTTTGCCCTATTGTACATTAACGACAGAGAATGTTGATTCCCAAATCTGGCTAATTATTTCGGGGTCTTAATAACCTAAATCTAAATTTGATCTTCAACAAACATGTTTTTCAAAATGTTATTTTTACATGATTGAAATTCTCCCATATGAAAAACTGACCATAGTTAGAAACTATTCCCTCTGTAGGCTACTGCGACTTCCCGGCCTGTGAGTGCAAATGAGCTGACCATATCATTCAATCCTAATAGTTTCCTAGTTTAATATCTTTCCCACCCCTGTAACTATAAAAAATCAACCTCCTTTCAAATGTCTCCTCTCCTCCGTCCACTAGCTCAAGTATCTGGAGGCTCCAGATGCCCACGCTTCCCTCTTTGCTCTCTTCGAGGCTGCTGCTCTGTAAGTTTTAACTTGGTTGCTGCTCAAACATGTTTTATCTAAGCCAGTGGAGCACTTCTCTACACTGGCCATTGGCCAAAGTGAAATTCTGTTAATCTCTGATCCCCAGATCACTCAACTGCCACTGGGCTTCTGGCTACGGTTCCATTCTCTGTATTGCCATTCTGACTTGGACTCCTTGGCTCAACGAGAAGGGAAGAAAGTTCCTTCCACTATGAGATGCTTACTTAGAGGGTCTCCAGAAGGTTTTCTTGGCCCACGCAAAACAACACAAAATTTTGGGTGATGACTCTTTTAATTATTTAGCAAGCACACTGCTGACTGGCTAGGGCCTCACTCGGTACTTTTTTTGTTTTGTTTTTGCTTTATTGAGACAGAGTCGCACTCTGTTGCCCAGGCTGGAGTGCAGTGGTGCAATCTCTGCTCACTGCAACCTCTGCCTCCCGGGTTCAATGATTCTTGTGCCTCAGCCTCTTGAGTAGCTGGGACTACAGGCATGTGCCACCATGCCTGGCTAATTTTTGCATTTTTAGTAGAGACAGAGTTTTGCCGTGTTGCTCAGGCTGGTCTCCAACTCCTGGGCTCAAGTGACCCACCTGCCTTGGCCGCCCCAGGTGCGGGGATTACAGGCTGTGATCCACTGCACCTAGCCTAGATACTTTTGATTTAAAAACTCCTCTACTCTGACCCTCGGGTCTTCTGTTGAATCCAGTGCACCATGCCATTCTTATTATTTGCTCCTCATGAATTCTTTCTACCGCTCAGCAAAATGCACCTGTGGAAATTTTCTTTCATCAGCACCCTTCTCCCTCACTAACTCCCTATTTTCTATCCCCCATCCGGTTCACCAAATGTGTTTCAAGTTATTTTCCCTAGAAACTTCCGACTCCCTTTGAAAACACTGGATACAATTAGCTGCCAAGAGGGAAGCAGAGAGGGAATGTTTCCCCAGTGCACAGCTAGAAACCAACCCTTCTTACCTTCCTGGGGAAATGCATTTTCATAATGGAATAGAAATATTTACATTTTTTAAAAATACAATTAAGTGTCATCTAGAATTACTATGTATTCTTCCATAAGCTCTTCTACAGTTCCTCCTTAGACCCAATGCCTGGAATTGAGTGTCTCCTCTTCATCCAGCTTCCTGCGACTAAGCCCAATTTACAGCAGGCTACAATCCAGGATTAGTTTCAGGGTCATACTTTTTTTTTTTTTTTTTTTTTTGAGACGGAGTCTCACGCTGTGTCACCCAGGCTGGAGTGCAGTGGCGCGATCTCGGCTCACTGCAAGCTCCGCCTCCCAGGTTCACGCCATTCTCCTGCCTCAGCCTCCCAGTAGCTGGGACTACAGGCGCCCGCCACCTCGCCCGGCTAGTTTTTTGCATTTTTAGTAGAGACGGGGTTTCACCATGTTAGCCAGGATGTCTCGATCTCCTGACCTCGTGATCCACCCGCCTCGGCCTCCCAAAGTGCTGGGATTACAGGCTTGAGCCACTGCGCCCGGCCAGGGTCATACTTTTGATGTTGAAAGAGAAGACATAACCTCCTAATATTTGCCATTCATTTGCCATGCCATAAAACGAACAAATATATGACTATTGATCCCCAAAGAGAGTCTTATAGTTATAACATAAAAACAGCTGTTACCTTTTACCTGAAATGGGTTATAAACTGGCTTATGAGCATTTGGGCCAGGATTAAGAAAATACTTCACTTTGAAAATTTTCATTTTTTAGCAAATTCAGCAGGATTTCAATGAGAAAATTACTTTTCTTGTATATTTTATCAAGATTTTTAAACTTAATCATTTTATTTAAACTCTAGTATAAGATTTTTAAAATGTTATTTTCAGTGGCAAGGAAGTTTGAGCTGAAGGGGAGGACAACATCTGGGAAAGAAAACACAGCTGGGCGCGGTGCCTGTAGTCCCACCTACTTGGGCTGAGGCAGGAGAATCGCCTGAACCCAGGAGGCGGAGGTTGCAGTGAGTCGAGACCAAGCCATTGCACTCCAGCCTGGGTGACACAGCGAGACTCCATCTCAAAAAAAAAAAAGAAAGAAAGAAAAAGAAAACACAAATGGGTCTGGGACTTCCTTTGTGTTGGAAGCGGAGGCCCCTCCCCTCCCCGCTATCACACAGCCTACATGGGAGAAGTTAAACAAAATCAACTCAAAAGGCCCTGTATTAAGGAGAAATAATGTTGTGGTGGGGAATGAATTTGGGAACTTTGGAACTGGGGGAAAAAAACAGCAAGATGGACAAGAAGAGTGTGGGGAAAATGGGGGCAGGTGGGGAGGGACACACAGCCCTGGAAGGGGAGTTCATGAGGGTTTTTCTGTGCTCCAGACATCCAGGAGGAAAAGCCTAATTTTAATTTTAAGTTATTTGTTACCTCCAGTATAACATTTTTCAAGGTGATGAATGGGACAAGGGTGGCACAAGGCATTTTCTTTAGGGTGTTAAAGTCATAGCTGAGCTGGCTGGGCACGATGGCTTGTGCCTGTGATCCCAGCACTTTGGGAGACCAAGGTGGACGGATCACCTGAGGTCAGGAGTTTGAGACCAACCTGGCCCACATGGTGAAACCCCATCTCTACTAGAAATACAAAAATGGGTCATTGTGATGGCGACTGCCTGTAGTCCCAGCTACTCGGGAGGCTGAGGCAGAAGAATCACTTGAACCCGGAAGGCAGCGGTTGCAGTGAGCGGAAATTGCACCTCTGCACACCAGCCTGGACAACAAAGTGAGACTCTGTCTCAAAAAAGAAAAAAAAAGTTATAGCTGAGCCCAGAAGGCTGCAAAGTTGAGGATTTCAGACGTAGACACATCTCACACAAGAGTATGTTGCAACAATCCACATAAAATGGTAGGCCAAAGATAAAAATATTCCAGATAAAATATTTGAAAATAATTTGTATAATTACTATAAAAAGTTTAATTACTCAAGCAGTTGATTATTTAATCAAGATTTTTAATCTCAACTTTATAAAATGTACAAAAGCGAAGGTATTTTTGAGATGATGAAGTCATTGATACATTATTTATTTTGGATAACTCACTTTCTTAATATAAGTTGAAAAAATTGTTCTCAAAACAGCTAGCGCTAAAGTTTCACTTAGGTTGAAACCTTTCTTTATTGTTTTTAGGCCATTGAAAGTGAAGGAGGAGAAGCCCGTAGGGCATAGCCTAAAAGGGCCAGCCTAAAGGAGATAGTTTTAAACTTTTGCACAAAAGAAGTAAAAAGAATGTGGGGGTGGGAATAGCTATGAGAGAGAAAGCGCGAGGGAAGGCAGCCTGCAGGAGATGGAAGGCTGAAACTGAACAAAACTGGGATGTTCATTATCTGTTGCAGAATAACAAATCACTCTAAAATTTAGTGGCTTAAAACAACAAATATTTATCATTTCACAGTTTTTGTGGGTCAGGAATCTGGGCACTGCTCAGCGAGGTGCCTCTGGCCCAAGATCTCGTAAGATTGCAGGCAAGCAGTCAGTTGGGGCTGAGGTTTTTTTTTTTTGTTTTTTTGAGACGGAGTCTTGCTTAGTCACCCAGGCTGGAGTGAGATCTCGGCTCACTGCAAGCTCCGCCTCCCGGGTTCACGCCATTCTCCTGCCTCAGCCTCCCGAGTAGCTGGGACTACAGGCCTTCGCCACCAGGCCCGGCTAATTTTTGTATTTTTAGTGGAGACGGGGTTTCACTGTGTTGGCCAGGATGGTTTCGATCTCCTGACCTCGTGATCCGCCCACCTCGGCCTCCCAAAGTGTTGGGATTACAGGCGTGAGCCACCGCGCCCGGCCTGGGCTAAGGTTTTACATGAAGACTCAAGACGCTAGATCTGATTCCAGGCTCACTCACATGATGGTTGGCAGGATTTGGTTCCTTGGAGCGGTATTGGAGTGCACTATGTGCCTCTCCATAGAGCAGCTCAAAACATGGCAGCCGAGGCTGGGCACGGTGGCTCCTGCCTGTAATCCCAGCACTTTGGAAAGCAAAGAAGGGCAGATCACTTGAGCTCAGAAGTTTGAGACCAGCCTTGGCAACATGGCAAAACTTTATCTACAAAAATTAGCCAGGTGTCATGGTATGTGCCAGCTACTTGGGAGGCTGAGGCAGGATGATCACTTGAACTCAGGAAGTCGAGGCTGCAATGAGAGTGATCGCGCCACTGCACTCCAGCCTGGGTGACAGAGTGAGACCCTGTCTCAAAAACAAAAGGGCAGCTGGCTTCCTTCAGATGGAGAAAATGAGAGGGCACCTGAGACAGAAGCCATGGTTATTTTGTAACCTAATCTTAAAGGTGACATTTCATCACCTCTGCCCCATCGTGTTTGCTAGACACAAGTTCACAAAACCCAGCTCACACTGAAGGGGAGGGCATTACAAAGGGCATGAACACCAGGAGGTAGGGATACAGGTTACAGGGAGCCAATGAGAAGTCCTCAGCAGCACTGGGAGTATTTTAAGAGCAAGAATGTTAAATATTGAACTTTCAGTTTTGGTGTTTTTTTGTTTGTTCGTGTTTGTTTGTTTTTATTGAGACAGAGTCTTACTCTGTTGCCCAAGCCTGAGTGCAGTAGCATGATCTCGGCTCACCGCGACCTCCACCTCCCTGGTTCCAACGATTCTCCTGCCTCAGCCTCCCAAGAAGCTGGGACTACATGTGCATGTCACCACACCCTGCTAATTATTCTATTTTTAGAAGAGACGGGCTTTCACCATGTTGGCCAGGCTGGCCTCGAACTTGTGACCTTAAGTGATCCACCCACCTTGGCCTCCCAAAGTGCTGGGATTACAGGCGTGAGCCACCGCGCCCAGCCTTTTCAGCCGTTTATAGTGCTGCTTCAGCCTGTTAAGCATCAAAACTGACTCAGTACAACCCATCGCATGGTGGAAGAATGGCTGATCCATAAGAGGTGTGGTAAGGCGGGGTTGGTGGACATAGAGCTGGAAGTTATCCAGACTTTGACCTTTGGTTGCCTCATTCTTTCATTCCTGTATTTTCTGAGGCCTTTTAGGGCACTCCACTTCAGTGACCAGGACTTGATCAGTTTTGTTAGACCACTTATGCTCTAGAACCTAGCATTGAGAGAAGTTAAAAATATTATTTGTGTTTTTTTTAATCTAATATTGTGCATTTTATAGTTTTTAAAAGAATTATAAAAAGTAGATTTTTATACACAAACTGAATAATCAACTTCTAAATAAATTTGCTCCAAAAAGTTACTTAATCCTAACAGAAAAGGAAAACCCCACACATACATACATTTATTTGTGTCTAAACCATATACTCATCTATTTAAGCAAGACTTTTCTTGATTTTGTATTTTAAAAGTTTCCGGATTCTTTATATTTTCTCTGATTTTAAGGGCAAAATTTATGCTAGATTTTAAAGTAGAAACATTCTTCTCATTCCTGCCTTGTTCCATTGATTGATTTTTTTTTTTTTTTTTTATCTCCTAGTGCTTATCATACACGCTTAGAAAACACAGAGTCTCCATCAGCCATCTATCTTGGTTGCTTTATCTGTTGAGTCACAGTCACATTGCCACAGATTCTTGGTAATCTGAAAAATACCGAGATGCTCTTAGATAACTGAAAACCCTGGCCAAGTAGAATTTCCTGCGCTATACCAAACAAGTTACTCTGCAGAAAAGTAACGAGGCTGGAGCCAGTAGTTGACAGTGAGGTTGCCCAATCCCAGTTCCATGGAGAGCGCTGCCCCTGGGGTCTACACAGCACAATGGAAGAAAGGCAAAGAGAATGGCCTGCCCCCCTACCTGGTCCTCAGTGGCCTGAGATTCTGTATAATCTGAAATAAATCTAAATGAATACGAAGTCAGGGTTTCAAATATGTGAACCATGATATGATAGCATGTAACAGAATAGCATATAATAGAGAAAGCACAAAGAGGGAAGGTAAAAGAGCTTCTGCTCCCAGTCTTTAGAGATGAGGATACTCACCCCAAGCTGTGTGCTTACCTTCCTTCAGAGACGATTGTTCATGCTTTCAGCGTTGTTTTGCAGTCTGTAAAGGTACTGTTTTGCCTTTCTCTAGGCCACCTGAACTCGCTTAAGTAATCATACCTCCTCCAAAGCATGGTATTTGAGAACAGACCTGGCCTCTGTTTCAGAAGGCCATAATTGACCGTTTTGTGTAAGCACAAAAGGGGGTGGGGTAGGAGAGCTTTCCCGAGCCTGTGCTATCTCCTGTTGAAGCCCATTTGTTAGCCTCGTAGGCAGGGCGCGCTGGAATGCCTGGCAAGTGCAAGTACAGTGAAATGCCGTCATTGTGCTGCTCTCACCGCGCATGTTTTCCCACGTACAACATTCAAAATGTTCAGTTCCCTGGAAAACGTTCTAAAGAAGTTGCACTGTATTAGGCTTTGTCTTCTCGTCTTTCACAAAGGCAGACAGCCCTCTGTTGAGGACAGCCTTTCCACAGGCATTTCTGTTGGCTCAGAGCCACATGGACGTAACCTAGAGCCACTGAGCCACAAGAAAAGCTTGGACCAGAAGCAGGGGGAGGGAACGCTTCACAGGGTTTTTCCTCCCACATTCAGTATACACAAGGATCCCGAATTGAAAATGCCTATCAATTTGCTTATGATGATATTGTCAAAGAAATTTGTTTACAACGGTAACTAATTTTTTTCTCTCCCCTTCCACTTTTTTTTTTTTTTTTTTTTGAGAGGGTGTCCTTATGTTGCCCAGGTTGGACTCTAACTCCTAGGCTCAAGTGATCCTCCTGCCTCAGTCTCCAGACTTAGCTGGCATTACAGATATGCGACACCACCCTGGGCTTAATAATTATTATTTTTTTAAACCTGAGATAATTTACTAAATGATATAAAGTTAAATTTTTTTTTAAATCAGTATAAAACATGGGCTTTTAGTTGACGTAATGTAACTTGAATGACTTAAAATGTAGATGTCAAATGTTAAGGTTATGTCAGGTACACCTATTATATTTATTAAATATTACCAATTACTGATTTTCACAGAAAGAAAATAAAAGAATTCTCTGACTATTGTAAATTGACAAAAAGATGGTAGGGATTTCTGAGAAAACACTGTCGAGAAAGATAAAGCAAGGTCAGTTTGTGACATTTCAATGGATTCTACCTTCAACACAGATTAGCTTATTATTTTTATTTAAGTAAACAAGAGGTCCAGCTGGACCAAGTAAGCTCTTGTATTTTTCTGTTCTTTCGCTGCACGCAAGTCTAAGAATTGTTTTATTGGCTTCCTAAAAGCGCCACAATAGCTTTGAAAATGGTTGAGAAGATGTAAGGAAGTAGTCTGAAACATATAGATGATATCAAGATTCACAAAGATTGATTAAGGGATAGAATGCAAACCAAGTGATTTTTAAAAAAATTTTTATCAATACATAATAATAGTATATATTTATGGGGTACTTCTTTTGATATACGCAGACAATGTGTAATGATCAAATCAGGGCATTTAGGATATCCATCACCTCAAACACTTTTCATTTCTTGGAAACATTTCAAAGCTTCTCTTCTAACTATTTTGGCAAACCAAGTGATTTTAAATACAGTCACTTGTTGGATTTCAGCTTAGTATTTCCCATCAACTTTTCTTAACGGTACTTATTCTTTAGAATGTTCTGAGTTTTTATGATTGTTCAAGAATATTGATCACCTGTTCTCAATTTTTTATACAAGGTTAAAATCCACTTAAAAATGAATTAAAAGCCATATGATTTTTGTGTCTGTCTGGAAAATAGGGTTCGACTTCCACAGATGTCATAGACAGCTCAAATATATGCTGCATTAATTACATCACTGATACTGTAGCTGTCACAGAAGAGAGAGTAAGAAATTTGGTACTGGGGATGTCTTGGTAGGAAATGAGTCTTAAAACTTCTTGATAGATATAAGGCAATCTCTTGATAACATGTCGAGTAACTTAGATGTTACTTTTAAAAATGTGCATTGCTAAAAGGTGCCCCTTAGTGTCAACACATATTCTCTGGCCCTGGGCTGCTCTTTTTGACCCTGCAGGGGAAGCCATGAAAATAAAGTGAATGCTGGCATTAATCAAACCAGTCTTTATTTTGACAGCATTTGGAATTCATTCTTCTCACTGGGTGGTACTGCCACCACTGTATTTTTTTTTTTTTTTTTTAAATGTGCTTCCTAATGATTACTGTCAGGCTTGGGAAGTGAACAGGTGTGTCTCCCTAACTTGAGGACAGGCCTGCTGTATTGAAAGGGAAAAAGAATGGAAAGAGAGGTGTGATAGCATTTTTAATAAATATGTCTGACATTCATGATAGTGTGAGTATAACATAAAAAGAAGGGAGGGGGAAGAAAGGAGGATGGGTTAGGAGTAAGGATCACCGTATCCAGTAACAGCCCAGACTCAGAGAGCCTTAAGATTGGATAAATGTAAACAGCATTTTATTGTTTAAAATGTTAAAGATAGCCAGGCATGATGGCTCACACCTGTAATCCCAGCACTTTATAAGGCTGAAGCAGGAGGATTGCTTGAACCCAGGAGTTTGAGACCAGCCTGGGCAACATGGCTAAACCCCATCTCTATAAAACATAAAAAATTAGCCATGGTGTGTGCCTGTAGTCATAAGCTACCCAGGAGGCTGAGGTGAGTGGATCGCTTGAGCCCAGGAGTTCGAGGCTGCGGTGAGTTATGATTATACCACTACATGCTAGCCTGGGTGACAGAGCAAGAACTCATCTCTCTAAAAAAAAGAAAATTAATTATAAAAAACATCTTGGCCAGGCGCCATGGCTCACACCTGTAATCCCAGCATTTTGGGAGGCCGAGGCGGGTGGATGACCAGGTCAGGAGATCGAGACCATCCTGGCCAACATGGGGAAACCCCGTCTCTACTAAAAATACAAAAATTGGCTGGGCATGGTGGCAGGTGCCTGTAGTCTCAGCTACTCGGGAGGCTGAGGCAGGAGAATCGCTTGAACCAGGAGGCAGAGGTTACAGTGAGCCAAGATCTCGCCACTGCACTCCAGCCTGGGCGACAGCGAAAGACTCTGTCTCAAAAAAAAAAAAAAAAAAAATCTTAAAGATGTTTCCAAAAAAGTGCTATTCTTTGCATTTTCTTACAGAAACATAAAAGCAAAGTGACTGTATAACAGAGTAACCGGAGTTTTGGTAAATGTGGTTTGAATTATGGTCGGATGAATGCAAAGTGATACGTTTTCTGGAAAAGGTATCTAGCACATAGCTTTTTTATTGCTTGAAACTGTTTAAGATTTGACATGGGCTTTTGGGGGGAGCTTCGTCCTTCCTGAAAATCTAATACCACTAGCCTGTAAACTGCTCAGAAGAAATGATTACACCCCCCATTTCCCTTGCCTCTCCCCACAGTGCCTGGTACTTCGTACACAATAGAAACTAAGAAATATTATGTCGGAATTACTAAAGTGTCACATTCAAAGCACTTTCATTACCAAATGCAAAGCAGAGACCATTTATACTATGGTTATTTACAAAATCTCTTGCTGCTAATTAATGAACTCTTATCTGGTCATGAGATGTAACATCTACTTAGAACGATGGAAAGAGAATTTCTTTCTTTCATTCTTTTGTCATTCTCATTCTACCATTCATTTATTTCTTTAATAGCAAAAACATTTGCTTTTTATTTATTACTCAGGTTTTTGTTCCTAGCATAGTGAAACTGTCTGCAATGTCAGAAGAGATGTGTTAAGCTCTGGTACCCAGCTGCATGCTGAAATATACTAAATGACTGGCATTCTTATCGCAGTTTCTGTGGCCTATTACTCTTTGTTTCATTACAATTTAATATTTACTAAGAGTGCTGTCAGCTCTGTGCTTTCATTTCCTCTCCGTGGCAGGCGTCTCCCCCTCCTTCCTTGCTCTTCCTTGCCCTGCCCCCACACCCTCCAGCTACCTACTATCAAGCTCACCACAATTCTGGATGCTAAAAAAAAACAAAAACAAAAACCAAGTTTCCCTTGCCATCTTTCATTTGCAAGACTCCCCCCTGAAAGTGCAAATGATTCAGATGGAGGGAAGTAGACAAAAGAGATGAGGACTCTAGGCCAAGTACACAGAGCTAAAGCAGACGTCTCACACTGACGGCCAGTGTACCTAGTTCACACAATGTTTTGATTTCTTTTTTTTCCAGATGAACCAACATCGAAATATCAGACCTTGTGTGCAAATAGAAATGTCTGAATTCTCTTAAAAAATTGGAAGACCTGGACCTACATTCCTGCATGGTAATAGTCAGCTACAGCAGAGTGTCCCATGCTCCATGAGTTAAGTAGACCCTGAAAAAATAAAAAAAACAACCAACACAATCCCTGCACACGGTAAAACATTTATCTGCTCAGATGCCACAAACTCTGCAACTAGCTAGTTGTGCAGGGTAAAGCTGACTGAAACAGTGAGAAGTTTTGTGGTTGGAACTTGGCTCCCCTGAGGCTCCATCTTCTCTTCCGTAGATGGAGTAGTGATGCTGCTATCTGTCCTCATGGGATTATCTCAAGACTATTATTATTATTATTATTTTTTGAGGCGGAGTTTTGCTCTTGTTGCCTAGGCTGGAGTGCAGTGGCGCCATCTCAGCTCACTGCAACCTCTGCCTCCCAGGTTCAAGCAATTCTCCTGCCTCAGCCTCCCAAGTAGCTGGAATTACAGGTGTCCACCACCACACCGGCTAATTCTTTGTATTTTTAATAGAGACGGGGTTTCTCCATGTTGGCAGGCTGGTCTTGAACTCCTGACCTCAGGTGATCCGCCCGCCTCAGCCTCCCAAAGTGCTGGGATTACAGGTGTGAGCCACTGCGCCTGGCCGACTATTATTTTTTAAAATATGATTTGAGTGACAATATCGAGTACATACTAAATTGCATGGCCGCTAGTTTTTCTTGGTTCATTCTTTTGGGTTAAATATTATCTACTCGATGCTCCCCCTTTTAAAATACAAGCATACATGGATGGGTAATATATTGAGTTACGAATGCATAATAACACCTAGGAGAATACAAGGATGGCTGTGGGCCGGTAGGGGCCCCTAGCCATGAACCCCACACCTCACATTCTTTGGTTCCCCTAGCCCACACCTTCCTATTTTAGGTCTCTTCCAGGATCTTTTGGTGGCTCCTGAAAACTCAATATGTGTTTTGTTTCTGAGTTCCCTTCCACTGCCCCATCATTTAAAGGCATTCCCGGGAGATATGTACCTTACTAGCCCATTCTGTAGGAGCCATTCTAAACAGATTGAATTCATGGATGGCATAGGAATAAGGTTGGCAGAGATCTCCCTTCCTTCTTTTCTTCCTCCCTCTCTCCTTCCTTTCTCTCCTTTCTTTCCTTTTCTTTTTCTTTCTTTCCTTCAATTAGAAACAAATCCAAGGCTGAGCACAGTGGTTCATACCTGTAATCTCAGCACTTTGGGAGGCTGAGGTGGGAGGATTGCTTGAACCCAAGAATAAACCAGCCTGGGCAACATAGTGAAACTTGTCTCAAAAAAAAAAAAAAAAAAAAAGAAAGAAAAGAAAAGAAACAAATTCATATTTCAGCAATTCATTTTTTAAAGAGATGGAATCTTGTTTTGTTGCCCAGACTGGAGTACAGTGGTGCAATCGTGGCTCACTGCAGTCTCCTAATGCCTGGACTCAAGAGTCTTCCTGCCTCACCTCCTCAGCCTCTGAATAGCTGGGACTACAGGTGCATGCCACCACACCTGGTTAATTTTTTTTTTTTTTTTGTAGAGACAGGGTCTCACTATGTTGCCCAGACTGTTCTTGAACTCCAGTCCTCAGGTGAACCTACTGCCTTGACTTCGCAAAGTGTTGGGATTACAGCTGTGAACCACCGTGCCCAGACTATTTCAGCATTTTTTTCCCAATTAGTTTATCATTATTCCAGCTCAAGTCTTTCCTTAAAAATCATATCACAATGACCTCCCCTCCTCCATCTTGCATGGATGTAGGAAATGTAGCCCTAACTCCTAGGATTTCTGAGAAGCCAGAGATCATGTTGACAAGTTCCACAAGCCCATTTTGGCTGCCACTGTCCCCTCTTGCTCCCCACCACACTGGAAGCCTTTTCCTCAGTCACCTCTCATGCTCACACCTCTCCCCAGTCCACTTCCCTCCAGAGCACAGACACGGGCTTCCCTCCTATCCCTCAGCGCACTGCTAACAGAAAGCTGTTGTCTCTAACATTCTTCACTGGATGGTGGGCGCTACATACAGAAGGGAAAACAACTTCAGACTTCAGTTTTTAAAACTTTGCTCCTGAGGACATTGGACATCCCCTTCCCAGACCCTCTCCTGCCTGCCTCTGTCCTTCACCAGCTCAGCTGCTCAATCCACTTACATCTTTCATGGTCTTCCTCCCCAACCCCTCCTACCCTGCCCCTTGCCACTCACATAGAAAATGCTTCAAACCATAATAATCTCTGCAGCATGTGCTCTGCTCCCACTGGAGTCAGCATTTTTAATCATTAAAGACAATATTGAGCACCCCAGGCTGAAGCAGCTGTATTTAACTTATTTCCCCTGTCTGAGGCTTCTGCAAGGAAGTCTGCGTGACTTACAACTAGAAAACCTTATCAAGGACCCCTGCCTGTCCTAAAAATGTCCTTTAAAGCCATCAGAAATATTAGAGCCTGGTGTCAAAGCTTTTGGATGCCCTTCTATTTCTGGAGAGATCTCAAAGCTTCCTTAGACCTCCTTAATAAGAGCAGGTTATAAGGAACTACCTGAAGAATTCAGTGAGAGGAAAAGCATGTATTGAACCTCTACTGTCTGTGTATCTGTGGCACTGCCTGGAGAGACATAGGATGCTCTATAAGTGTTGTGAGGACACCACCTGACTCTTTTCTTTTCTTCTGTGTTTTGAGAATTTACAAATGTCATGGGAAACTGAACCATATGAGCAAAACGCAGCATGCAGAAACTTTAGCATTTGTAGTCTCTGTTGCCACAAGAATTTTTAAAAAATGAAAAACAGGCTGGGTGCAGTGGCTTACCCCTGCATTCCCAACACTTTGGGAGGCCAAGGCAAAGCAGGCAGATTGCTTGAGTTCAAGAGTTCGAGACCAGCCTGGGCAACCGGGCAAAACCCCGTCTCTCCAAAAAAAAAAACACGAAAATTAGCTGGTCATGGTGGTATGTGCCTGTAGTCCCAGGTACTTGAGGAGCTGAGGCAGGAGGAGCACTTGAGCCCAGGAAGTTGAGGCTGCGGTGAGATAAGATTATGCCACTGCATTCCAGCCTGGGTGACAGAGTAAGACCCTGTCTCAAAAATAAGTAAGTAAATAAATAAATATAAAAAACAAAAAACAAAAACATGAAGAGTGAGGTGGATGTGGTGAACACTGATAGCAATTATGTTCTGATCAGGTTTTGAATTTCAGGGTGGATACTAGGGAAGTAGGGGGTCCTTCTCCCCTGAGGAGTGTGTGTTTTTAAAGCAAAGGATAAAGGTTTTACTGCAAAGCTTGGCCTCCAACTCACAAATGTAAGTGTATGCCACAGATATTGAACAATACGTTATTCACACCTGTGTCAAGAGAAGAGGAGTCATTTGTCTCGGCTTCAGACCTTACCATGCTCAAAATGATAACCAATGTTCCAACACCTCCCCCTCCTCCCTGTTCCTCATTTCCTTTTTCACTCCCAAAGGTATGTTGTATTTCATTTGAAAGTGCTTAGAGACTATAGCAATATGCACTATATAAATAATGGATGGAATGCAATAGAATGGAAATAGTCTTGGACCCCTGACTTTGGCTTACATCCAAAACAGACAGATTTAGACCTGCAAACACTGTTTCTTTGACAGATTTGTTCTCTTCCCCGCTTTCCTTAAAACTATCATTTCATTTGCTTATTCCAATTTTTGTATGCCTGTTTGGAGGGTAGGGGAAGTTCACAGTCTTCCACCTCTATTGTTCACAGTGGATGTGCTCAGTGTGGAATGTCAGTACATATAAAATATAAAAAAATTAAGGCAGAGGAAGGAGAGCAATAGAGAAAAAGCATAAAGTATAAGATAGAATTAAATAAAACTAACAACAAACAGTTGCTTCTTTTGTGCCAGGTATTGCATCAGAGTGACATAGGGATACAAAGAACATCGAGGCATGGACTTCATTTCCAAAGGACGTGGCTCTTGCATGTAGCAAACTATGATAAATGCTAGAAGGAGGTGGCAGTGCATGAGAAGTTTGTTTTAGTTGGAGAGCTCAAGCTGGAAAGGCTTCCTATGTAGATCTTCTATAGGATTTTGAAGATGTGAAGAACAAGAATTTGATAGGGAAAATAGAATGAGCAGAAGTACAGAAACAGAAAAGCAACAAGTGGGGTGGGGATCCATGGGCTGGAGTAACAAAGGCTGAACCCAGATTAAGGAGGAAAGAAAGAAAGGAATTCACATGAAGGAGGCCGTTCATTCTGTGCTGAACTTCTTCAAATGAATTCTCACGTAATCTTCTTTACAGCTTTGTAAAATAGATACCATTCTTCTCCTTGCACAGATAAGCAAACTGAAAGGTCAAATATTATCACAGGGATGGGACTTGAATCCAGGTCCTCTGACTGCCCGCCTTGTCCCCCTGTCAGGATACTGCTGTGCTGTGTATTTTTTCTATTGCCTTAGACCCAGGATTTAGGATTTGGAATTTATCTGCGGACAATGGGAGCCACTGAAACTCTTTTCAGCAAGGGAAATAAACAATTAAATGAGAAAAGAGAGAACTATCATTAAAATGTTCAGTTTTTATCAAAGGGCCTCTAAAGCAAGGGGCCCAGATGGGACAGTCAGCAGGCAAGGAACAGGAGCTCTCAATTCGTCACTGCCCTTTTAACATATCTGGTAACTGATCACCTGATATAAGACTTTAGATCATTGTCTAATAGTCTGAAATTAATCTGAATATTTTATAATCTAAGGTGTGCAGCAGCTACAGTACCGTTTTTCCCCCTTTATTTGGTTCCCAAAAGATTAATTACATCAAAGACACCTATTCCAAATTTAGTACAAATTAAAATCACAGAAACATACAGTGCTAGAGCACTCATGCACGGCTGATGGTAGAGAAATCAGAAGAATCACTTGGAAAAGTAATTTGAAACTGTAGCTCAAGTCTCAAAAATGCTCATTTCTGAAAATTTTTATAAAGAGAGATTTCAATTGGAGAAACTGTGTGACCAAATATGTTTATTGCCTCATTATATAATAATAGAAAATAAACCATAATGGCATGTTTACCAAATAAAATATTATACATTTATTAAAATGGAAAACATCAGCAACATGTCAGAATATAGAAAAATTTATAAAGTAATGTTATACAAAAATATTTTGAGTACATGATTGTAATTTTTTAAATCATCACCTGTATTAGTAACTACAGGAAAGTAAAGTAGAAAATGGCAATTGTAAATTTTTTGTTTGTTTGTTTGAGACAGGGTCTCACTTGGTAGCCCAGGCTGGAGTGCAGTAGTGGGATCTCGGCTCACTGCAGCCTTGACCTCCCAGGCTCAATCAATCCTCCCACCTCAGCCTCCCAAGTAGCTGGGATCTGAGCTGCATGCCACCATGCCTGGCTAATTTTTGTAGAGCTTTCACCATGTTGCCCAGGTTGGTCTTGAACTCTTGGATTGAAGTGATCCACCGTGTAGGTCTCCTAAAATGCTGGGATTATCAGGCGTGAGCCGCTGCACTAGGCCGGAAAATGGCAATTGTATTTGCTGGGTTTTTTAAAATTTTCTTTAAAATTCTTGTTAATGTTGTTTTGAACATTTTTAATAGTATTATTTTCTAAATGTCATGTCTGCAGGCAGAAGCAACTAGGGTGAAAGGGGACAGAAAATCCATCACAAGAACAGCAACATCAAATCGCAATGTGTAATTTTTATGCCAAGTACTAGCAAAAGAAATAGTTTTTGGTTATATATTGTTTTGTTTTTGCCCTTGATCACTGAGCGTTTATATTGTTAAGCCAGAAGTATTTGACATTGAATGAAAGGAAGATATGGGACTTCTTTTCAAAAATGTATGTCATTTTTATAATAGGGAAAACATTCACATTATATTTTTTCAATTGTGTACATCTTCATCTGTCTGAATAGGTTTAAGGGCAACTCTGCCTAAAGGCAAAGAAATAGAAAAGAGCTCTGAAGTCTCTTTTAAAATGGTTCTATGACTATCAATCTAGAAATTCACAGCTATTACAGGAAAAGAAAGAATATAAATAGCTACAAAAGAAATAATGGAAGCATGGGTAAAAGTGGCTTATTTCTATTTAAAAGCATAATTATAATATTGAGAATAAGATATCTTTTTCATTTTAACTGGCACATTTATGAAGATGTAATAATGTAAGAATAACTGTAATAATAATAAATAATATTTTACAAAGCACTTTCATACCCGTTATCTTTAGTTTTACATAAAGTAAAATACTGATCCACAAATGGCATATAATACCTTTAATTTGGCTTCCTACTTTAATTTTAGGGTAATTTTTATAATGAAAATACAGTAGTTAAAAAAATCTGAGTACAAATGTCATTGTGATAGGCATTTTACAAAATAATTCACCTTGAACATAGACACAATCTGTGAGAGCTTAAATTCTAAAATGTGCAGCAGGAACGTAGACATATATAATAGGACGGCTTAGTAAATTAAACAAAACCAGAAAAGACAATAGCACAAGTTGAAGCATGCTGATGGTTAGACCCATACGTGCTGCAAAGTATGAGGTAACATTTTCCTGTGCCATGGGACTCTATACAAGGCTGGCGGTTGAAGTCTATTTTTTGTCACAGACCCCAGAAAGCAAGTTTTTCTAAGGTTCTGTATCCTAAAATATGAATGTGAATCTAACAGTGATAAAATATGGGGTCAAATATTTTTAATGTACTGTAGAGCCGATAGAGTTTATTTTATTTAGTTTATTCATTTATTTTTTGAGACAGTCTCACTCTGTCACCCAGGCTGGAGTGCAATGGCACAAATGTGCCTCACTGCAGCCTCCATCTCCTGGGCTCAAGCCGTGCTATGATATGGCCTCAGCCTCCCAAGTAGCTGGGATTACAGGTGTGCGCCACCAAACTCAGATAATTTTTTAAATTTTTTGTAGAGACAGGGTCTTGCTATATTGCCCAGGTTGGTCTCAAACTCCTGAGCTCAAGGGATCCGCCAGCCTCAGCCTCCCAAAGTGCTAGGATTACAGGTGTGAGCCACCACACTCAGGCTGAGTTAATTTTAAAATGCAGATGAGTTTTGTGAAGTGATCCCTGGGGTATTGGAAGGGAGATAATGTCTGAACAGGGAGGGAAGAGTATCAAAGGATTAATTGATGAGATATGGCAGGCTGACTTCTAAAAAGATCAGGCAAGGGCCTGGAGCATCCTATCCTTTCCCATGAGAGGGATGTGGACGCTTAGGGGACTGTGCTTGGCTATAGGGGCTGACCTCGCGATTCTTTGGGGTGAGAGAAAGCACAGGGGCCAAGCACAAGAGTGCTTTCTAGTCATGTGGAGGCATATACAGCTCTAAGGCAAAACAGCTGAAGTCCCACTAGGCACTCAGGCATGGAACGGTGAGTCCTACCCTAGCTGGGGTTTCCAGGACTCCTGGCAGGCCTGACTGTTGCGTGCAGTGCACCAGCCACTGGGTGGGCCGAGTGAATTTCCAGTAGGATTCTAACATATTCTGAGGTTTCCAGAATAGGAACCAAGACAGATTTCCAGTTTTACCAGCTGGGTCAGATAAGAAAATTAACTCAAGAATTGGAACTTTAGTGAGGAGTTCAATTACCAGGATTGGACAAAGAGGGACACCGATTCAGAGGCCTAGGGAAGGAAGCAGCACTGCCTCCCAGACAGTCCAATAAGGAGAGTTAATACTAAGTTCCAAATGGGATCATTGTACTTGTTGCCAACATCAGGAACTAAAGTGGCGCCCAGCCTAGAGTGGCAGCCCCTGGACCTGGCTGCTAAGGCAGATGAAATCTACTGTCAGTGGAGTCAGAAACAGAAGTCTAATGTTTAGAGCTGGTGACTACACAGGAAAAATGATTATTCTCCCAGACACTGGAAGAGTGTTAGTAACGATGGTGGCCTGAACATGGAATAGTAGGTAAGGATGGTGTATGCCAGGAAGATAAAGCACTTTCTGATAGTCGTAGGTGGAAGGAGCTATGGTTAACACTTAAACATCTGAGGGGCTTTGAGGTGGCCAGAGAGATGGAGACCACAGCATAATCCTGGTGTTTAATCCTGTACAAAGAAAACTAAATGCCATAAACCCTATTTGTGAAATAGCTTACCCTTATGTAAATTCTAATTGTAAATTACCATTCATAGAGTAGTATTAAGTATATATAGCATAGGCTGGGTGCCGTGGCTCCCGTCTATAGTGCCAACACTTTGGGAGGCCGAGGCAGGCAGATCACTTGAGCCCAGGAGTTCAAGACCAGTCTAGGCAACATGGCAAAATCCTATATTAAGAAAAAATATAAAACTTAGCTGGGTGTGGTTGCATGCACCTACAGTTCCAGCTACTTGGGAGGCTGAGGTGGGAGGATCACCCGAGTTCAGGAGGTCAAGGCTATAGTGAGCTAAGATTGCACCACTGCACTCTAGCCTGGGCAACAGAGTGAGACCCTACCTCAAAAAAAAAAAAATTTATATACATATGTGTGTGTGTGTGTGTGTGTGTAACATAGCTGAATACTGACACTATGGTAAACAAATTGGAGGGAAAGGAATATAGCCAGAAAACAGCAGGAAAAAACCCTGGCACCCGGAAGTTTGTCCTCTATTGGAAGAATCTCACCACCCTCACCTCACACACCCTCAGCTGTGAGAGCTGGCCCCAGTCCTGTATTTTTGTCCCCCGTCCCCTCATAACCTTCGGGTCCTCAGCCCACCTTTCAGAAAACACATGCACTTGCCTTACCCTGAGACCAGGAACACTGTTGGCCCTTCATTGTATCCTGGGAAACTGGTTCATGGTGGGTGGGAGACACATGGTATGGGTGCCTCCATTTATCCTTTGAGCCAAAATGATGGTTTGTAAATAAGTGAACACTTAAAAGATAGAGCTGGGCTGGGCGTGGTGGCTCACACCTGTAATCCCAGCACTTTGGGAGGCCGAGGCAGGCGTATCACCTGAGGTCAGGAGTTCGAGAACAACCTGGCCAACATGGTGAAATCCCATCTCTACTAAAAATACATAAAAATTAGCTGGGCGTGGTGGCACATGACTGTAGTCCCAGCTGCTTGAGAGGCTGAGGCATGAGAATTGCTTGAACCCAGGTGGCAGAGGTTGCAGTGAGCTGAGATTGCACCGCTGCACTCCAGCCTGGGCAACAGAGCGGGACTCAGTCTCAATTTATTAAAAAAAAAAAAAAAAAGGCTGGGTGCAGTGGCTCACACCTGTAATCTCAGCACTTAGGGAGGCCAAGGCAGGTGGATCACAGGGTCAGGAGATCAAGACCATCCTGGCTAACACGGTGAAACCCCATCTCTATTAAAATACAAAAAATTAACCAGGCATGGTGGCAGGTGCCTGTAGTCCCAGCTACCTGGGAGGCTGAGGCAGGAGGATGGCATGAACCCGGGAGGCGGAGACTGCAGTGAGCCAAGATCGCACCACTGCACTCCAGCGTGGGCAGAGTGAGAGACTCTGTCTCAAAAAAAAAAAAAAAGAAAAAAAAAAAGATAGAGCTGAAACAGCAGGAACACCCTGGAAACTGGAGACTTCCCTCTGGGAAAATTGCAAATGTCTTATCCCTGCTGGGAAGAGCGTGGCAGTACTGAGTGATAGAGTGAGAACCAGCAGCCATCCATGCTGGTGGTATAAAGGTTGGCAGTGACCACAGAAACCAGAAGCAGTGGGGACAGCACAGCCCTTGTTTGCAGGAGCGATGAGTGATTGCACAAATGCCAAGTATGTGTCGGAAGCTGGACCTCAGCAGAACTTAACTGGCTGCCAAAAAGAGACAGGACTACCATGGGACCCTGCCAGAGGTCAGAAGGAGGGGATGTCTTATCCCTGATTCCACTGGGATCAGCTAAAAAGCAGAGACTATTTTCATTATTTTTGTAGTAGTTACCTCTTGATTGTTCCCTGCCAGTCTGCCTAGAAAGCAAGGGTTACAAAAATTTGAAACTAAGATAATTGGCTTTAGTTTTTATGTTAATTGCTTTAATATTTTTCCTTTATTACTACTATGGGCCACGATTTTAAAACACCTATCATATGCTAGTCATTATGATGGAATGGGTATTTACATATTTGTAAAAGATTTAACTATGCCCCTTTTTCAGGTAAGATAATTGACTGTCAGGAAGATTAACTGAGACTTGAACTCAGGTTTTGGTGCCTAGTTCCAAAACCCAAAGCTTCCCCACATTCCATTCACTCTTTCTTTTAACTCTTTACTGTGTAAAGTGAGGTTTCAAAACTCTTTATCACCTCACCTGACTCTTGACTAGTCTTGAAAACTGCTTGTGGTTTCCTGTCTACATGTCTACATTGTTGATCTGTTTGCCCCAAGTTCATTCAGGCTGATTGCATTCTTTTATTTTTATTTTTATTTTTTGAGACAGGGTTCTCTCTCTCTCTCTCTCTCTCTCTCTCTCTCTCTCTCTGTCACCCAGGCTCACTACAACCTCCACCTCCGCCTTCCAGGCTTACGCAATCCTCCCATCTCAGCCTCCCAAGTAGCTAAGACTACAGGCGTTCACCACCACGCCTGGCTAATTTTTTTTTTTTTTTTTTTTTTTTGTAGAGACAGGGTTTTGCCACATTGCTCAGGTTGGTCTCAAACTCCTGGGTTCAATGGATACACCCACCTCGGCCTTCCAAAGAGTTGGGATTACAGGCATGAGTCCAGCAGGAGTCTGATTGCATTTTTAAATGGTCTCTATCTCAGAAAAGTTGACAAGACAGGCTGCATCAAGACACTATCATTTGGTGTAAGTTTCGTTCTATTTATGATTCTACCTCACAAAGATAATTACAGAATAAGATGTTAGGGTGGCTTCACAACACAAAGTTTCAATGCTTTCATTTTAAAGACCAACAAAAGAGAAGCAAAAATAGGAGTGGCTTACAAAATTAATAAAAGCTCCACTGACTCAGTAGGTTATTTAGCTCACTGTGTTCTAAAAATAAACTTATCTTGGGCCAGGCATGGTGGCTCACACCTGTAATCCCAGCACTTTGGGAGACCGAGGCAGGAGGATCACTTGAGCTCAGGAGTTCAAGACCAGCT
The DNA here is from genome assembly GCF_003255815.1 of Theropithecus gelada. Classification (NCBI taxonomy): domain Eukaryota; kingdom Metazoa; phylum Chordata; class Mammalia; order Primates; family Cercopithecidae; genus Theropithecus; species Theropithecus gelada. Next base: position 156,014,030 of record NC_037672.1, read on the forward strand.
TGGCCAACATGGTGAAAACCCTTCTCTACAAAAATTAGCCAGGCGTGGTGGCACATGCCTGTGCTCCCAGCTACCCAGGAGGCTGAGGCAGGAGGATCACTTGAACCTGGGAAGCAGAGGTTGCAGTGGGCTGAAATCGTGCCACTGCACTCCAGACTAGGCAACAGAGGAAAATTCTTTCAAAAAAAAAATAATAATAATAAATAAAAATAAATAAAATAATCTTTAAGAGACTGGCATTTTCCTTGGCTCTTCTCACTGAAAGTTCATTCCTAAAGCTTTAGTTGTTATTTGTTTTTTTGTTTTTTTTAAAATTTTTTATTTATTTATTTTTTAAATTATATTTTAAGTTCTAGGGTACATGTGCATAGCATGCAGGTTTGTTACATATGTATACTTGTGCCATGTTGGTGTGCTGCACTGTTATTTGTTTATTTAAGTACTTACAAGGATAATATCAAAAGATGGCCAAAAGCATGTTAACTTTGCTATTTGTAATTTATCACTATATATTATTAATGAGTTGATGAATAAATAATGAATAGCAAGATGAACAGAGAATAGTTTTTGAATCAACAGAATTGGTTTGAGCAATGGTTAGAATGGAGTGATTGATGTTCAGTGGCTTATGGGTTTGCTTTCTTCATATTTACCAGGGTAAAAGGATCATGTAGAGTCAGAAAAACGTATGAGGAAATTTTAAGATACGTCAAAGGAATTGCTTCTAAAATCTTTCTAAAAAAGACATGTGCAGAGAAACAAAAACAATTTATTAGTAGCTTCATTGGTGTTCTCTCTCAATGCTCATTTTAATGTTCAAAAGAAATGTCTTGGCTGGGCATGGTGGCTCATGCCTGTAATTGCAGCTCCTCAGGAGGTTGAGGCAGGAGAATCACTTGAACCCAGGAGGCGGAGTTTGCATGAGCTGAGATGGCGCCACTGCACTCCAGCCTGGGTGACAGAGTGAGACTCCATCTCAAAACAAAGCAAAATAAAATAAATGTCTCCATTTCTTCCACATCTTCCATTTTATTTTTATTTATCATCATTATTATTATTTTTAAGACTAGTCAAGTGCAGTAGTGAGGAGAAAGAGTAGAACAAGGAGTTTGACTATGAAGAATCAATTGACCTAGCCAACATCTTCCATTTTAATGTGAAAAATAACAAGCCAAGTAGGTTAGAAAAGAATTACTAAGTAAAATCACATTTCCGATGTCAGTAATATTCTTGGAATTCTTCACTGTTTCTTGTTTGAAAGAAATGCAGATGATTCGTACTTTTCCTCTTACTCAAAAATGGTCAACAACAAGATTGCTTGAGAAAGCATCACCTGCTTTTATAGTAACTTTTCTCCTAACACTTACAATGTCTATGGTTTCCTCTCCCAAATTCTATTTTAATGTCTGAAAAATATTAAATACCCCAAATTTTGTGAAAACTACATTAATTATTAAAAGTTTTATATATATAAACTTTATATATAGGCATATATTCATGTTTTTAAATCGTTTTCATTAAAAGGTCTTAGTCTAATTCCATTGAGACTACTGTCTGTCTTTCATCTGTGAAGTTGTACAGATTTTTTAAATCAAGTTCCACATATGGAAAGAATACACATGTGTATTGAGGGAATAAAAGGAAGCATTGATTATCTCTCAAATCATATTAATGTAACCCAACATTGAGTTTTTTATTTGGTTCCATAGCTCTGCATTAGTAATGCATGCAGTTATTTGCAAACAGAATTCCACATTTCCCAGGCAGAATGGTGATTGGGAAGATGCATTTGGTTAGAGGACCTTTTAGAGAATTTCACATTATACCTGTTCACATAAACTTAATCACATACATTTGCACTTTTATTTTGGAAGACCCCTGAGCAAAGATGTCTTGCTAGTTCCTCTCTATGCAGATTTTCTTTTAGAACTCATAGCTGCTTTTGAGTATTTGACAATGAATAGAGACCAAATGGCAGCACCTATTTTGAAGGAAGAGATGGGGTAGAATGTATTCTCCATCTTCTAAGTAAATGTTCTAAATAGCTAGACAAGTTCATCATAAACTAAGTTTCATACCATAAGGAAGAGTACCTTTTCATCAGCCTTTCATATTAAATAAAATTGAGACTTCTGAAGTATTTATTCATTTAGGCAACTCTTTAAAAACTATTTTTCCTGGCTGGGCGTGGTGGCTCACACCTGTAATCCCAGCACTTTGGGAGGCCAAGGCCTAGGAGTTTGAGACCACTTGAGCTCAGGAGTTTGAGACCAACCTGGGCAGCATGGTGAAACCCCCTCTACAAAAAATACAAAAATTAGCCAGGCGGGTGGCATGCATCTGTGCTCCCATCTACTTGGGAGGCTGAAGTGGGAGGATCTCCTAAGTCCCTCTTCTCTGAATAAGGTAGTTGCCATGGAAACAATGACAATGACTAAATTCAACTAGAAATATTGCCTGTTATATATGCGACATACATACAGTTCTTTCCTTCCTTCAAAGTAGACAGAAGTAATCTGGAGAGTGGGTAACAATCTTACGACATTGTAATACACTCACATTAATTCCAAGAGTCATTGAGATTTTGCTACATGTCAGACCTATTATCCCCATTTTATAGATAAGAAAGTTAAGGTTATGAGAAGTTAAATAACTTTTCCAAGGATCACATAGCTAGGATTCAGATTGAGACATGTCTGATATCAGAGTCCTTTCTGCTATGTGGCTGCCAATCATTCATGGCTATGTACGTGTCTTTACTCCCCTCATTGTTCACTTATTTCTCAAGCTTCCTAAATAACTTCCACCTTTACAATTCCACAGATATTGTCGAATTCAAAATTCTAAAATTCTTTTGGCAAAATGTTGCAGTCCTCTAAGATTCCATTTACCTTTTAAACAACTTTCAATTCCCAGAAGCATGACATATTACATAACTTGAGAAACGTTTTGCCATTAAACACTATGAATGCTGGAAAACTAACTAATGCATACCTGACTTGTAAGTGATATCTGCAGCGGACAAAAATGAAGAGTGGTGAGTATAGGAGTTGTGGGTGTTGCAATCCTATGGAAGATGTGCTGGTGCCGCAGGGAGATATGCTTTGTTAGATCTAGGGTGTCGATTTCAATGCCCTCAGGATATGCGACTGTGAGTCCTGGGCTCATGCAAGACAGAGAGCTAAAACCAACACCTCTGCGTGAATTCAGAACCTTCAAAAAGCTGTGTCCTTAGTGAATGTGTGGAATATATGTGTGTGTGTGTATATATATGTATGTATGTATATATGTATCACACATATACTATATATGTATGGGATTACATACGTGTGTGTGTGTATAAAATCTTGAAGGGTTGAGTTATATATATCTCAACCCTTCTCATTAACACTTGACGTCAACAAAGAAACGTGTCAGTTTGGACCCTTTGTGGAAGAAAACAGTCTCCCTCGGGAATTTGTAACCTTATATCTGCTCTTATCCTGACTTAGGATTTGAATTTATACCAGGGGTTGGCAAATATTTTCTGCAAACGGCCAGAGAATATTATTATCAGTGTTGTACATGTAGGCTCTGTTATAGCTATTGAACTCTGCCTTTGTAGAGTGAAGGTGCTGTAGGCAATGTGTAAACAAAAGGGCATGTTTGTGTATCAACAGAACTTTTATAAAAGCAGGTGGTGGTTTGTTGATTTACACTATCTGCATGGGCCAGGAACCGGTAAGTTGAAAAATTGATCCCAATAAAAATTGTTCTTTCACATATTGCTGAATATAAAGCATACAAAAAAGCAGTACAGCATATGCCTGAGAGCCAGCAGACATAGGAGGAATGGGTTCCCCAGGACATTCAGATAATAGAACGAATGGATAGGAACTACAAAATAAACATAAATGTGATTAAGGACATAGGAAGACTCTAAAGTGTGAGAACAGAATGAGAATCTATTTTTTTTAAAAAAACATACAGGTTTGAAAGGAATAATTAAATACAACCTTTTTTTTTTTTTTTTTTTTGAGATGGAGTCTCACTCTGTCACCCAAGTTGGAGTGCAATGTCCGCCTCCTGGGTTCAAGAGATTCTGCCTCGGCCTCCCGAGTAGCTAGGATGCCACCACACCTGGATAATTTTTGTATTTTTAGTAGAGGTGGGATTTTGACATGTTGCCCAAGCTGGTCTCGAACTCCCGACCTCAAGTGATCCAACCACCTCGGCCTCCCAAAGTGCTGGGATTACAGGCGTGACCCACTATGCCCGGCCAATCAAATAGAACTTCTATAAATGAAAAACAAAAGTAACTGAAATTAAATATCAATAGAAAATTTAAAGAGCAGAAGTGAGACTTAATGAGCTAAAACTGACAAAACTACCCATAACTTGGAGAAAGGAAGAAATGGAAAACAGAAAAGGTAAATTGGAATGGAGAAGAAACCCAAAAGACATATTATTTACAAAGGAATGATAATTCTTCTAAGAAACAATTAGGCTGGGTGCCATGACTCATGCCTATAATCCAGCACTTTGGGAGGCCGAGGTGGGTGGATCACCTGAGGTTAGGAGTTCGAGACCAGCCTGGCCAACGTTGTGAAACCTCATCTCTACTAAAAATACAAAAATTAGCTGGGCGTGATGGTGGGTGCCTGTAGTCCCAGCTACTCGGGAGGCTGAGGCAGTAGAATCTCTTGAACCCGGGAGGCAAAGGTTGCAGTGGGCCAAGATCATGCCACTGCATTCTAGCCTGGGGGACAGAGTGAGACTCCGTCTCAAAAACAAACAAACAAACAAGAAACAATTAAACCCTACTTGAGATCCTTTTCACTTTCTCTTAAAAATGTTTCTGAAATTAAGTAATGCTAGAAGTCTTTAGGAAGTGCGAATTTAGGTTTTTAACTTGTTTTCTTTTTTTTTAGAGACAAGGTCTCACTCTGACACCCATGCTGGAGTGTAGCGGCATGATCATGGCTCACTGCAGTCTCAACCTCCCCGGGTTCAAGCAATCCTCCTACCTCAGCCTCCTGAATAGTTGGGACCACAGGCACGTGCCACCACAACCGGCTAATTTAAAAAAATAAATAAATCTTTTGTAGATATGAGGTCTCCCTATTTTGCCCAGCCTGGTACTTATTTTCTGTTAAACATGAATATACTTTGATGCAATATTAGCATTTTTCTCATACCCTTTAGAAACTCCTTATTACATGATACATATTTTTTCTTCAGTTCTTTTTTATTCCTCACAAAGCAAACATCTGGGATGTTTAATATAAACTGGAGCATTCTTGACTAACCATTTAAATATTGTCTCTATTTTGATAGACTCTGACATTAACAAGAATGGCTTCCACCTGTCTCTCGAAGTCTACTGGAAGGCTTTGGAATCCTAATAGCAGAGATTGCATATTTAGTGCCATAGATAACTAAGCATGTAATATTTTAAGTACGTTATTGCAAAAGAAGGGAATGACTAGTAACCTCTCGCAAAGTACAAGAAGGAGGTGGTACACTTTTTTTTTTTGTAACAACAATTAATCATGACAGAAGGACTCAGATGGGGAAAAGTACAGATGGTTCTTATTACACCCTGCCCCTAACTTGAATTACCATTCCCTACCATAAACAGAATGTGCCAAAACTGTAAGAGAAAAAATCCTGAGATAAAAATCTGCAATATTTTGTGCCATCAAATTGTTTAAAACCACAGCGTAATGACAAGCACATCTAGTGAATACAGTGAAGTCAGAAAATCTTTTGCCATAATAAACATCAACAGTCATCAAGTATTTAATTGATTCCAAGGTAATATATACACTGGCAAGTGATTGAATGTAAATATGTTTTAAAGGGAATTTTTCAGGTTCCATCATACTGTCTAGTATAATATTTATAACTCCACTGTAAGCTTTTGTTGCTTTAATAGTTCACTAAGCTTTGACCTACATAAACTAAACTTTTCTGAGTGGTGATTAAGTTTTAATGCCAGATGATGCCTAGACATTTTCAAATGTAAAGATACACATATGGTTTGGAAGAACTTTCAATTATTAATATCAATCAAGTGGTAGATAAGGAGAATATTTTGTAACTTTGGAGGTATTTCTTACCTCCTTCACACATAAGTCTTATGAGATTGTCCTCAATATGGCAATCTATAATGTAATACTTATTAGGGAAGAGTGCTGTGAAATGGAGACATGCTTTTTATCACTTAAATGTGTGCAGACCTATATACTCAGAATTTTCAGGATTCTGAAAGATATGAGTGAAAACTTGTGTCAGAGAATATACGTTTATGTGGCACTTATTTGGTTTTATGAATGTTTTAGAGGGAAAGTTGCCAGACAAGGACTCATCCTCTAAGGACTCTTGATAGCATGCTGGAACCATTCATTCTGGACCTGCGCCAGGCCTCAGTGGTCAGCAGTGATGATGAGCACTATTGAAAACATGATTTTCAGAAAGAACAATCAAAACAGATTCCGTTTGTTGCCCTGTGGATTGGTCCCAAGAAACATCTTTGTCTCTGGATGATCAAAGCGTGGTCTGATAGGCTAAGAATGCAGTAATTGTTATAATTAGCCAATAATTTTGCAGCAAAGAAAGTTATTAGTGGCTGCTAACTCGTTTGCATGCTAATGTTTTTGGAGGGAGGGGAAAATCTTTTGAGGCTTGACATTTAAAAAATGGATCTGAGTTACTTTTGGCTGTAGTTGTTGTTAGAATAATATACAGGAGATTGTATTTAGGTGATGCTTTCAGAGAATCCTAAAGGGTGGCTGGTAGAACCTGTGTGTGGTTTCTGGTATCTCAGGTAAAGTTGTCCAGAGCGAGCTTCCTCTTGAGGACAAAGGGCAAGAGGAAGAACAGGAGGAGCCTTGGATTTACAGATTCTACCATTTACTCAGAAGAAGAATAAAAATTCAAAACACCTGCCATCTCTCAGGATAGGAAAGCAACACAGCAATTTCTTTTAGACAAAAGCAAACACAGGGCAGCAATGAGAAATTCATTATGAAAGAAAATGAAGCAAGTGTCTGGACTTGGGCCCTTCCCAAGCCCTGAAAACTAAAGTCTGAACATCCTGATAGATGAGTCACTGCCTCCTTCCTGCTAATGTTTGTACCTGAGAATTCTTTTTTTCTTTTGTCACCATGAGGGAAGGAATTCTTTTTTCCTGTTGGCTCAGTAGAAGAGACTGGAGGATTCCACTCCCGTTTCTCAAGCTGTGGCGTTGTGGTGGATGATGATGTCAGAAAACAGAGAGATATTCCAAAATCCTGGGTTGCAGGTTGGAATTTCACTGCTTTCCCACAGGAATAACAGGGAGCTAGGGTTCTTTGGTTCGGCTGCCTGGGGGTTAGCAGACTTGCAAGGTCCTGCTAGGAAACTACCATTTTTAGCATTGTTTCCCTAGGAATATTTTATTCTAAGTTCCAAAAGAATTCACAAATACCTGTTTTTATAGTAAAAATAGCAGTTTTGAGCCAGGCATCCATGGCTCACCCTTGTAGTCCCAGTACTTTGGTGGGCCAAGGTGGGTGGATCACTTGGGCCCAAGGAGTTCGAGACCAGCCTGGGAAACATGGGAAAGCCCCCGCTATACAAAAAATACAAAAATTAGCTGGGTGTTGTGGCGTGTGCCTGTAGTCACAGCCACTCAGGAATCTGAGGTGGGAGGATCACCTAAGGCTGGGAAGTAGAGGCTGCAGTGAGCCGTGATTGCACCACTCACTCCAGCCTGAGTGATAAAGTGAGGCCCTGTCTCAAAAGAAGAATAAAAGAAAAATATTAATAGAAGTTTGTAGACTGAAGACAGCTTAGATTTGAATGTCTTCTTTGTGTTTATTTCTTGATCTTTTCGTTATAGTGTTTTAATGATGCCCATTGTTAATTTTATGAATTCTTTTTCTTTTGGAGATAAGGTCTCACTTTGTCACCCAGGCTGGAGTGTGGACTGTAGCGGTGCTAACACAACTCACTGCAGCCTCAACCTCCTGGACTAAGCAATTCTCCCGCCTCGGCTTCCCGAGCAGCTCAGACTACAGACGCGCACCACCATGCCTTTCTAATTTTTGTGTTTTTTGTAGAGAAGGGGTTTTGCCATGTTGCCCAGGCTGGTCTCAAACTCCTGGGCTCACATGATCTACCTGGCTTAGCCTCCCAAAGTGCTGGGATTATGTTAATCTTACGAATTCTTTTTTCAGTGTCCCAAAATCTTCACCAGTAATAAAATAATTGCTCTAAAACTAAATTTAGAATGTTAATGAAAAGATGTGCTTTGATAAGTATAACAAAACATGGTGAATTGTGCTGGCTTCCTATTTTTTAATTGTAGGAAGGTAAACTATTATTAATATTTATGGACTATTTCCTATTTTTTCAAAGGTTTTGTTAGTCTCACAATGCTGCAGCCAGAGAAGTAGGTGAGATGTATTGTTAATACATATGCAAATTATTCTAATGGAGTGTAATCCCATTTGTCTTTTGTGCTGTGTTTGTGCTTTTTTGAATCCACACAATGTCACACCTATGGAGGGAAGCTATTCTGTTTAGGAAGAATACATTTTCTTTTTCTTCTTTTTTTTTTTTTTGTTTTGGAGACAGGGTCTCACTTTGTCACCCAGGCTGGAGTGCAGTGGTGCAAACATGGCTCACTGCAGCCTTGACCTCCCAGGCTCAAGTGATGCTTCCACCTCAGCTCCCCAAGTAGCTGGGGCCACAGGTGCATGCCACCATGCCCGGCTAAAACTTGTATTTTTTTTGTAGAAACGGGGTTTCACCATGTTGCCCAGGCTAGTCTCAAATTCCTGGGCTCAAGAGATCTGCCCACCTCAGCTTCCCAAAGTGCAGCGACTACAGGTGTGAGCTACCACGCCTGGCTGGAAGAATACATTTTCTTCTATTATTCTACCTATTCTTCATTCAGGCTCTCTTTGACCAAAAAATAAATAAATAAGTAAAATTTCACAACAAATAATAAAACCAAAATACCTAACTATGCTTGTACTTTAAAAACAAGAAGAAATGGAAGCTCTCCTCTCTGTTGTCCACCCTGCTGCCATCCACCCTCTCCCAATCCAGTCATTTTTCCCTTCAGGAAATAATCTGGACTAGAAATATGTCCAAAATATGTCCTAAGAAAAACTGAATTCTGGCCAGACATGGTGGCTCATGCCTGTAATCCTAGCACTTTGGGAGACTGAGGCGGGCGGATCACCTGAGGTCAGGAGTTCAAGACCAGCCTGGCCAACATGGTGAAACACCATCTCTACTAAAAATAAAAAAAAAAAATTAGCTGGGCATGGTGGCAGGCGTCTGTAATCCCAGCTACTTGGGAGGCTAAGGCAGGAGAATCGCTTGAACCTGGAAGGTAGAGGTTGCAGTGAGCCGAGATCACGCAACTGCACTCCAGCCTGGGTGACAGAGTGAGACTCAGTCTCAAAAAACAAAAACAAAAAATGTAATTCCAGTGGAGGTTTTCTGAAGACTCTTGGTGATAAGGGGTCCTATTGATTCTGGTGAAAATGTGGGTCAAGACTTTTCTAGTGCATTTCTTGCCAGCACCACTGAATTCTTCAAAACAATTGGGATTCAAATATTACAAACATATCAGTTTGCACTTTTTAACATTATTTCAATAGCACTATTCTTTTTAGTTGCATGTGACAGAAACTTCAACTAGTTCGAGCATAAAGGGCATATACTGTAGACGCTGTATGCACATACAGTGGTGAAGGCAGGCATGGAAGAGAGCTGCAGGAACAAGGAGTGCAGGGAATGAAATGGGCACAATGACTTCAGGACCCTCTCCTTGGCACCATCTTTCTCTTATTCTTAGTTGTCTGCTGAGCTCTATTCTATAGAAAGATCTACTTGAGAAGATGAGGTATGGCCACAGAAAGCCTCAAGGTTACATTTATCAGTTATTCTTTTAAGAAGAGGACAAGCCCCTTCCCTCCAATTTGGGAAGTTCTCGGTGAAGAATTCTTATTAGTCTGGCTTAGAGTGCAGCTTCACCTTGTGAAGTTTTCCTTATTCTAGGGGACAGTAGGAATACAAGTGACCTACCATGAGCGGGGGTGGTTTTTGCAGTGGGTGGGGCAATGTGCCACGGAGCACATGTTTTACAATCTCAACAGAAGCAGGAGGTTGACCAGAAGAAGAAGGATATTGAATCTGGGAGGCAGATGAAAATATTAACTATATAGTCCATTGTATCATTTCTGTTAAGAATTTGTATCAACTAGAGAACTTCATAACATGAGGTAAGATGAGACACTCATATTGGGAATTTTCAAGAGAGTTCAATAAAGAGACTATTTACAAGGATGCAAGCGGGATGTAGGGAAACCACAGTGATGCAATTTCTTGGGGCTGGTAAGAGCAAGGGATTAGATTTACCAATCCTAAATCTGGTCAAGGATGTAGCCCTTTCCCTCTTACAGTGACCACCTTAGGGAGGGACATGGAGAATAAATACTTCAAACTTTTGCTGTCCTTCTCGCCCATCTCCTGCTGATGTACTTTATTAGTTGAACCTGCCTAGAAGCAAGCGAACAACAGAGTCCATTGATGTAGTCCTTAGAGTCAGCCTACCAGTACAGGGACCAGAGTGGAAATGGGTGGTGATCTGGAGGGCCAAACGGAAAATTTGCAGCATGGCCTTGTTTACCTACAGACCGATACACATGCATATACATGTACATTTCATGTGATAGAAACAACCATGTAACTGAATAGTCAATTTAGTCATATACATAAACATGTCAATGAGATATTATCCGTGATACTCAAAGATTAACTTGTCATCAAGTATTGCATAAACAAAATCTAAAGGTTATTATTTCCCTTTAACATCTTTTTCTAACCACACTTTAAAATACCACTACATTGCATTGGATCATTTTGTAATTGTGTTTCTATAATGATGAGAGATTTCTAGTAGATGAGTGGCCTGGAAAAAATTCAAAGAGACAGCGTGGCATAATGAAAGCTTTTAGAGGCAGGCCAACTTGGATTTGAATCCTGTGTGATAATCTTGGTCACTTTAATTTCATCTGCACCAACAGCGTGTAGGACAAAGCAATCATATCTGGTGACAGGATGTGTCATAGACCAATACTCAGGGACTTCCACTATGCATAAATCACCAACATTCACATTTTTAGATCCAATTAAAATAGTGATGCCATGACTATCAAGCATCAAGCGGAGCATAATTTGACTCATCTTTTTTTTTTTTTTTTTTTAATTCTGAAAGCTCTTCAGTATTTTGTAATGAGGGCTCACAGTTTACAGTTATGAACATCCATGAGCATTGGATAATGCTAAAACTTTTGCTTCACTAGTGACAGCAGAAAAAAAAACCTTGGCTGGTGGCACTAATTTTTTTTTCATGTAATCAAGATTTTGCCACTAACTAGGCCTTTAGACCAATAGTTGGCTTTTAGTTTCCCTAATGATGGGGATGGTGGTGATGATGAGGATGATGCTGACATTTATAGGGTACTGTGTACTATGTGCTTCACACATGTTAATTCTTCCAACAACTGTTGAGTCAGACATTATTGTCCCAGTTTTACAGGTGAAGAACTTGCAGCTCAGAGGGTTGTTAAAACAAGATCACACTTCTAATAAGCATTAAAACTTATTCTCAAATCCTGGTCTGTGTCATTCTAACACTTTCCCTGATGGCTAAAGAATACAGACTCCCAAAAGATTGCTCTTCTGACTTATAGTTTTAATTCCGGGTGATACGTTTACTCTGTTATTATACAGCATACAGCAAGCTATAATTAATTTCACAGTTACTTCTGACTATTTTTGTAACTGCTGTTTTGATTTCTATTAGTTGAAATATCTATCTATGTAATGTCTCGTTACTAGAATAGTAATGGGACAACCAGCATATTATGAAAAAAACCCAGCATATTATGAAAAGCATTTTATTTTAAATGCTTAACAAAAGCATGTTATTTTCATCTACAGTTTGAATACATGCTCATAATTTAAAATGTAGGAAAAGTAGGGGTAAAGTCCTGATGTCCATTTTTTTAAAATGGTAATAAACAGTAATAAATACTTTAAAACCAACTTAAACAATTTTTTCCTTCCTTTTCTTTCTTTTTTTCTTTAGAGATAGTCTTGCTCTGTTGCCCAGGTTGGAGTGCAGCAGTGCAATCATAGCTCACTGCAGCCTCAAACTCCTGGGCTCAAAGGATCCTCCCATCTCAGCCTCCAGGGTAGCAGGGATTACAGACATGCATCACCTTTCCTGGCACTAAACAGAATTTTTTTTTTTTTTTTGAGACAGAGTCTCGCTTTCACCCAGGCTGGAGTGCAATGGCACAATCTAGGCTCACTGCAGCCTCCGCCTCCCAGGTTCGACCAATTCTCCTGCCTCAGCCTCCCAAGTACCTGGGATTACAGGCACCTGCCACCACACCTGGGTAATTTTTGTATTTTTAGCAGAGACAGGGTTTCGCCATGTTGGCCAGGATGGTTTTGAACTCCTGACCTCAGGTGATCTGCCCACCTCCAAAGTGCTAGGATTATAGGTGTGAGCCACTGCACCTGGCCTAAACAGATTTTCTTTTTTTCTTTTTCTTTCTTTCTTTTTTTTTTTTTTGAGACGGAGTTTCACTCTTGTTGCGCAGGCTGGAGTACAATGGCGTGATCTCAGCTCACCCCAACCTCCGCCTCCCAGGTTCAAGCGATTCTCGTGCCTCAGCCTCCCTAGTAGCTGGGATTACAGGGATGCGCCACTATGCCCAGCTAATTTTTGCATTATTAGTAGAGACAGGGTTTCTCCGTGTTGGTCAGGCTGGTCTTGAACTCCTGACCTCAGGTGATCTGCCGCCTAGGCCTCCCAAAGTGCTGGGATTACGGGCGTGAGCCATTGCACCTGGCCCAGATTTTCTTTTAATGTGTTTTTCTTAGGAGGGTTTTTTCTTGGGAGGGAAGGTTAGCTTCTTTAGTTTCTAACCCAAAGTTTGAGGTTAGTAATACTTTCTTATAAATTATTCTCATTATTTAATAAGATGACATGCTTTATAAACCCAGCTGTATTAGAAATGTACAATCAAATTTTTCTTTTATACTTTTAAAATTTATCGAAAAATTTCTTTCATTAAAACAGATGCTACTATACTCAGAAGACAAAGTCCCATTGCTTAATTCATTTCTTAGTGTTCAAGCATGATATAAAGAGATCTTTAATTACCTAGAAAGAAACTCTTAAGTAACAGAGTGATGATGACTAATATACTGAAAACAAAATAAAAACAGAGGCCTTCAGTGTAATGGAACAAAGTAATATGCTGTCAAAGTACTGAAACTGAGATATGTAAACCAATGCTATTATGGTAGCAAACAGGTGGCACTTTCATTTTCTTGTCCAATTACCAAAGAGGGGATGTAATCAAGAGTCTCAAGTTGACACATAATTAACATAGAAAAAAAGGCAAGCTACCTCTAAAAGTCATATTTTAAATGTGAAAAAAAAGCAGAGGACTGGGGAGACAGATATTCGAAAATTAAATCTAAACTGATTTTGTTTTTGATTTTGCTTCAAAAATTATATGGAAAGTAAAGGGGGAGAAATTGGAAAGAACAGCATACAAATAATGTTTGTTAAAGAAAGTTGTCAGTGTATTATGTATTTTATGTCATGATTCCTGTGCAGTCATGAGCACCAAAGCTTGCTCTGAGATCCAGAACAGTGCCTGGCTTTGTAGTAGATCTCCAGTAAATATCCCTTAAATAAATAAATTCCCAAGCAATTGGCAGGAATCCAGACTAGAACTTGATAGCACTAGTTCTACACAAATTTTGTGAATTTCAAAAAGATGAGGGTGGGGAGTTCCTACTGGCATGGAAATGGCCCCATCCTAAAGGCAAATAGTGCCCCAGTGAAGAAACACTGGGTGCTTCAAGACTTTCCCTACTCAAATGCAAATATTTTTCATAGAAGCACTTCACTAAGTTGGTCAGCACTTTTTATCTTAGGCTAAATAAATTTGAGAGAACCTTCCAAAGCCTGGGTATTTAATGGAGAAGAATGGTTGAGGGTTAGAAGATGAAGAAAGCTTGAGGATTGCATGGGTGGATTGTAAGGAAAGCCATGGGATTGTGTGGGTGGATTGTAAAGAAAGGCAGGAAGTAAAAAGACAAACTTCTCACTTGACATTGGGCATAGAGGTGGTCCTACACAACTCGAACTTTACCTAGTTTCCTAGATCAATATGTCCAATGGATAAACTAATTTGTCATCTAAAAACCAACTGGAGGCAAGGGATGGTGGCTCATGCCTGTAATTCCAGCACTTTGGGAGGCTGAGGCGGATGAATCACTTGAGGTCAGAAGTTCGAGACCAGCCTGGCCAACATGATGAAACCCTGTCTCTACTAAAAATACAAAAATTAGCTAGGCATGGTGGTGCAAGCCTGTAATCCCAGCTACTCAAGAGGCTGAGGCAGGAGAATCTCTTGAACCTGGGAGGCGGAGGTTGCAGTGAGCTGAGATCGTGCCACTGCACTCCAGCCTGGGCAACAGAGTGAGACTCCATCTCAAAAAATCTAATAAATAATAAATAATAATAATAATAAAACCTGGAAACTTTAAAACACTGTAATGGTGTAAGTGTTTGTGTCCCTCCCAACATTCATGTGTTGACATCCTAACCTCCAAGGTGATGTTTTTTAGAGGTGGGGACTTTTGGGAGGCAATTAGGTCATGAGGGCTCCACCCACATGAAAGGAATTAGTGGCCTAAAAAAGAGACTCCAGAGAGCTTCCTTGCCCCTTCCACCATGTAAGGACACAGCAAGAAGCTGCCATCTAAGAAATCAGGAAACTGATCCTCACCAGACACTGAATCTGCTGGTGCACACCCTGTTCTTAGGCTTTCCAGCTTCCAGAACTGCGAGAAATAAATTTCTGTTGTTTATAAGCTACCCAGTTTCAGGTATTTTGTTATAGCAGCCTGAGCAGGCTAAGACAAATATACTGATTTCTGTTCAAGAAGTGTTCTAGTCACGAAGACTTGGGATTTTTGTAGTTGCTGTTTGCATTGCAAATTGTTTGGTTTTACCAAGCCAGAGATCAACCATATATGTAAAGCACAAAAATTTGGAATCCTGAATTTCATTTTGGTTTCTGTTTTAATTTGGTGTTCTATGTGGGTTCTATATTTGACACATGAAAATTGTCACAGGATATTAATTTTTACTTTTAATCACTTTTTGGTTTTGATTGTTCTTTCCTGTTTTTAATTAGATTTTTAGTAGTAGGAAAAATGGGTTTGAGGAGAGTGTTTTTAAAAAACACTAATGCATTCTCAGGCTGAAAAAAAAAAAGAAAAAATATTAATGCATTTTAATTTTAATTGTATTATTTATGTTGCTTATGAAGCACTTCTCTAGCATTTAAATCCCACCTACAGTCTCAAAATGATCTTTTGCTTTATTCCATCTCATCTCCCATTATTATCAAATAATAAAAATGGGAAATGGGAATAATAATGAGAATCCCAGTTGTCTTTTGGCACGTCTTGATGTACAAAGTGACTGTATAGACTTTTTCTCTTGCCTCTAGAAGCTTACAGTCTAGAAAAGATATATGTGTTCTGATACACAGACAACAAAGACTTAATTTTTTTAAATTTTTTTTGAGATGGTCTCACTCCATTGCTTATGCTAGAAAGCAAGGCACAATCATGGCTCACTGCTGCCTCCAACTCCTGGGCTCACATGATCCTCCCACCTCCGCCTCCCTAGTACCCAGGACTATAGGCACAAGTTACCACACCAGGCTAATTTTAGATTGTTTTTTGCAGAGACAGGGGTCTCCCCTATGCTGCCCAGGCTGCTCTTGAACTCCTGAGCTCAAGCAGTTCTCCTGCCTCGGGTCTCAAAGTGCTGAGATTACAGGTATGAGCCACCTCATTGAGCCCCTTAATTGATTCTTGAGCTGATTCATAAATGGGCAGTAACTTATTGTGACATATAGATTGAAGCAGCACTTCCCATTATTAACACTTTTGGTATCTCCTTATGATGAGTGCCCCCTACCATCTATTTCTATTTCTGTACGTATATCTATCTATACCTCTTTTAAAAAATACAACAAAATTGGGCTATCAGGGTAATATGATTTTTTTTCTTTTTTTTCTTTTTTTTTTTTTTTTTTTTTGAGACGGAGTCTCACTCTGTCACCCAGGCTGGAGTGCAGTGGCACGATCTTGGCTCATTGCAACCTCCGCCTCCCAGGTTCAAGTGATTCTCCTGTCTCAGTCTCCCAAGTAGCTGGAATTACAGGAATGCACCACCGCACCTGGCTAATTTTTTGTATTTTTAGTGAAGATGAGGTTTTGCCATGTTGGCCAGACTGGTCTTGAACTCCTGACCTCAGGTAATTCACCCACCTCAGCCTCCCAAAGTCCTCGGATTATAGGCATGAGTCATCACGCCCAGCCGATTCTTTTCTTACTAAGTATATTGTGAGCAATACTCACGTTATTAAATAATTTTGAGAATGTAATTTTAGGCTGGTCATGGTGGCTCATGCCTGGAGTCCCAGCACTTTGGGACCCCAGGCAGGAGGATTGGTTGAGCTCAAGAGTTCAAGACCAGCTTAGGCAGCACCGGGAGACTCTTGTCTCTACAACAAATACAAAAATTAGCTGGGTGTGGTGACGCACACCCAACTACTTGGGAGGCTGAGATGAGATCACATGAGCCTGGGAGGCGGAGGCTGCAGTGAGCCGTGTTTGCTCTGTACTCCACTGCACTCCAACCTGGGTGACAGAGTGAGACCCTGTCTCCAAAAAGAGAGAGAGAGAAAAACAAAAAGAAAATGTGATTTTAAAGCTGTAGAGTATTTTATTCTATTGCTTTAACATAATTTATTTAATAAGTCCTTTCTTGTTGAATATTAAGATTATAACCACCTTTGCATTATTGTAAACAGTGGTACAGTTAACTCTTATTTACTTATAACTAATTTTTAGAAGTGATATAATGAGTCAAGGAGGGCCTGGAATTCTGTGTACAAATTATTGGGTTTTTGATTTTCTCATCTTTTCCCATCCAGACTCTGTTGAAACTCAACACTTATTCATTTAATGAATAAGTTTACGTGAGAGTTCTTTAAAAGTTGTGCTTCTAGGCTGGATGCGGTGGCTCATGCCTGTAATCCCAACACTTTGGGAAGAGAAGGCGGGCAGATCACTTGAGGTCAGGAGTTCGAGACCAGTCTGGCCAACATGGCAAAACCTTATCGCTACTAAGAATACAAAAAAAAAAAAAAAATCAGGTGGGCGTGGTGGCAGTCACTTGTAATCCCAGCTACTCTGGAGGCTGAGGCAGGAGAATCATTTGAACCTGGGAGGCAGAGGTTGCAGTGAGCTGAGATTGTGCCACTGCACTCCAGCCTGAGTGACAGAGTGAGATTCCATCTCAAATAAAAAAATAAATGTTGTGCTTCTACTATGAGGAGATAAAACCATAAAGAAAAAAATCAAGCAGAAAAATGAATAAATCTAACAATTCCCCTTTTTTCTCTGTGTGTGTGTGTGTGTATGTGTGTGTGTGTGTGTTGAACCTGAATGACAGAAGGGTTTATCAAATATGAGCCTGGAAAAAATGAATGGACTCAAGACTGGGAATAAGAGGTTAAGAAAGGCATTTGGTGACAAGCTGGGAGTGCTGAAATATTATCTTCAAATAAATATTAAGAGATTTTAGAAAAAAAGATGTTCAATTACATTTTTACTAATGTAATTAATCTGATCATAATTAGAAACTACATTGCAAAACCCATCCTGGTTATATTGGCAGGTAAATAATCAATTCAATTCAACTGCTTACCTATTTCCTATGTTTGAAATTAAACTATTGGGGCTAGGTGTGGTGGCTCATGTCTGTAATCCCAGCACTTTGGGAAGCTGAGGCAGGAAGATGGCTTGAGCCCAAACTGGTCTCAAATTCCACAATGAGATGCCATCTCTACAAAAAACACACACATACAAAAAGAAATTTAAGTTTTGGATTTCTCCAGTCTCCTTGGTTTGTTTTAACACCTGACAGCATAATCAGAGCTGAGTTTACTGGCTCCTAGTATTTTATTAGATTTCTATTTAAATGTAGGTTTTGGTGTTTATTAATCATTTGGGAGATAGATTCCCAATGGTGCAATTTTCTCGTTTAAAATGTATGCTTGGCCGGGTGCGCTGGCTCACGCCTAGACTCTCAGCACTTTGGGAGGCCAAGGCAGGTGGATCACCTGAGGTCAGGAATTCAAGACCAGGCTGACCAACATGGAGAAAGCCCCCATCTCTACTAAAAATACAAAATTAGCTGGGTGTAGTGGCGCATGCCTGTACTTGGGAGGCTGAGGCAGGAGAATCGCTTGAACACGGGAAGCAGAGGTTGCAGTAAGCCAAGATCACGCCATTGCACTCCAGCCTGGGGAACAAGAGAGAAACTCCATCTCAAAAAAAAAAAAAAAAAAGTATGCTTAACTCTTGTCAAAGTTAATACATGTTAGGTGTGCAAATCAAAGTAAAACTATGAATAGGCCATGCCTTGGGAGATTAAATGCTGCCGATTTCTCACTGTCAGAAATTGCCTTATTTCTTTCACATTTCACTAATTCAGTTGAGTCCCTTGTGTATCCTAGTCATACATTATTATGTAATTTTTAGGGTAAAAATGCTCTGTTCTTCCAGAAATCATCTCTTCTGAAGATTCATTTAACTTTGTTTAAAACCATAGCCTTGAGGAGCAGTCATATTTTGAAAATATGTCAGTTTTGCCATATCCATCATCCTTTTCATTTCTGGAGAAACTATGAAAACTAGGACAAGTTGATTTTAATTAATATTCTCATAATTCTCTCTAGAGTGAATTGTAATTTCCATTACTTCAA
The DNA here is from genome assembly GCF_003255815.1 of Theropithecus gelada. NCBI lineage: Eukaryota > Metazoa > Chordata > Mammalia > Primates > Cercopithecidae > Theropithecus > Theropithecus gelada. The sequence goes on from NC_037672.1 coordinate 156,032,953, forward strand.
AAATGCTTCTGGAACCCCAGGAGACAACATTCCCCAGCTTAACTAAAGAGTTACAAGTAGGTATAGTAAATATTAGTATGGTATTGTGATTAAAGAAAATTGTTGGCCAGGCAAGGTGGCTCATGCCTGTAATCCCAGCACTTTGGGAAGCCAAGGCGGGTGGATCACTTGAGCTCAGGACTTCAAGACCAGCTGCATCAACATGGTAAAACCCTGTCTCCACTAAAAATCCACACACACAAAAAAATTAGCTGGGCATCGTGGCGCATGCCTGTAATCCCAGCTACTGGGGAGGCTGAGGCAGGAGAATCGCTTGAACCAGAAAGTCAGAGGTTGCAGTGAGCCGAGATCGTGCCACTGCACTCCAGTCTGGCAAGAGAGCAAGACTCCATCTGAAAACAAAAACAAAACCTAAGGATTAGGTCCTGTTACATGTTGTGTTTTATGAATTTGTTAGCAATCTACAAATTTAATAATACGAATGCGGCTGGGTTATCCTTTTGTATGAGATAAGGAAGTGTATTTAGAGGACAGGTACAGTTACAAAAGTTACTGTACTACCTCTGTAGAGCATAGAGCAATCATTTAATTTGGTTATATGTAGGGCGAAGCTATCACATGTATTTGTGTTAGGAAAAAAAAAAAAAACCCACGAAAAACTTCTGCAATCATGGAAACCAGAATAAGGCCTGATACCTGAGTGTTAAACAGGTTTGCAATCACCCTGAGTAATCTAGCAGACAATCCACCACCCATCCTGTTATATAAGGAATCATAGTTTTTTTTTTAAAGGATACATTTAAATTTAGACAGTTTTTTGGCTGATGCACTCTTGCAAAGTGGTCCTTGAATAAGAAAAGGTGACTTATCACAGTCACAGCACACAGCCATTGTTCCTGGTTGCACACATTGTTCCTGGTTGGGGCAGGTGCCCCCAAATCATGCTGGATTGTCTTTCCATGGTCCCCTCACAGCTGATCAGGCTTGGATATAGACTCTTAGAAATCTTAAATGCTGACAAAATTATGGTGCAGTACCCCTATATTCAATAAAACAATGCTAAATTTTTTTTTTTTTTGAGATGGAGTCTCGCTCTGTCGTGCAGTAGTGCAACCTCAGTTCACTGCAACCTCTGCCTCCCATCTGCAACCAATCAAGTGATTTTCCTGCCTCAGCCTCCCAAGTAACTGGGATTATAGGCATGCACCACCACACCTGGCTAATTTTTGTATTTTTAGTAGAGGTGGGGTTTCACCATGTTGCCCAGGCTGGTCTCAAACTCCTGACCTCAGGTGGCCCACTCACCTTGGCCTTCCAAAGTGCTGGGATTACAAGTGTGAGCCACTGTGTCCAGTCAAATAATGCTAATTCGTATGGTAGAGTCCAACAACTTCTGATTTTTCTTTTAATGATATTTAATTATTTCATTGAATTTCTTAGGAACTGTACTGTTACTGTGATTAGATAAAAAATGTTTTCATCAATAGGAAGTACATGCTGAAATATTTTGAGGTTTAGTGTCATGATGTTTGGAACTTGCAAATTTTTTAGCAAAAAAACCCTATGTGTATACACACACACACACACATACATACACACACACACACACACACAGAAAGACAGAGAGAGAGAGAGAGAGACAAAACAACAGACACAAAGACAAAGAGAGACAGAAATGGGCACAGACAGAGACAGAGAGATGGACCAAAATATGTACGATTTTTTTTTTTCAAATTTTCTGTAGGGGGGAAAAACCACATAATCACTAAAATTAGAATGCCAAGTATCAAAAGAAGCATAGTTGATAAGTATTTTGTGTAAATTTATGTATTTATTTTTTTGAGGCAGGGTCCTCCTCTGTCGCCCAGACTGGAGGGCAGTGATGTGACCACTGCATGCTGCTCACCGCAGCCTCAACCTCCCAGGCTCAGGCAATCCTCCCACCTAAGTCCCCCAAGTATCTGGGACTACAGACATGCACCACTATGCCTGGCTTTTTTTTTTAATAGAGTTGGGGGGTCTCATTATATTGCCCAGGCTGGTCTCAAACTCCTGGGCTCAAGCAATCCTCCTGCCTTGGCTTCCGAAAGTGTTCGGATTACAGACCTGAGCCACTGCGCCTGGCCAAGTCACTCATTTTAGATAAATGGATTTACAAACACACACAGACATAAATTCAATCAACCTCAAAAGTCACTGGACAAATGCCAATTACTTTCTAAAGAAGTCCAACCTTTAAAAACAAACTATCTAGTTCCTTTTGATGAATTTTTTCTTCTACAACTTTAGCCTTCTACCAACTCAGAACCTAAGAATCAATAAAGCAATATTTCTTATGCTGCCTTAATCAAAAATAGATATTTTCTTCTTTTTTTCATCCAATTAGTACAATTTATTGACTGTCTGTTTATGCCAGGGCTAGTGATGGGCTCTAAATATGCAAAAATAAAAAGACAAGGGCCCTGTCCTCAAGTTCACAGTCAATTGGTGAGGCAGATTTTTGACACATAATTAGAGTATGATGTAAAAAGTATTATAATAAATGTATGTGTAAGTTGCTATGGGATCATGGTTTAAGAAGCCTTAATTTATCTGATGAGAAAGGGAAGAGGTGATAAATCAGGTTATAATGATACAATAATAAGTAATAATGGCAACAACAACAATAATAACAGTGGTCATACACCAGGCAAGTCCTAAATACAATAGTTATAGAGGGGTAGGTAAGGGTTGACAGTTGGCATAAGCCAATACAAATTACCAGATAGGGAAGAGGACCAGGATATGGCAATACAAATCTTGGGTAAAAAAATGCTAGCAAGTCTACCTGGCTAGAACATTTTTGCCATTGCCACAAACTCCATTCACATGTATTTCTCATATGTCATCTAGCTAATATTGCCTCCACCCGAAAGAGGCCTTGAGGCTCACAGGAGGTAGGTATGCCGTTTGCCTCTGGATAAAAAGCTGGTGTGTGGCAATACAAAATTTAGGTTAGAACTCAGGTGTCTCAGACATTTGCTCCATTTAGTATGTAACGCCACCTGCCCACAGACCTTTGCTCAGGAGAGTCTTTAATAAAAAAGGAGTGGGAAGTTCAGCATCAGGGCTTGTACCTGTAATCGCAGCTACTTGGGAGACTGAGGCAGGAGGGTCTTTTGAGCTCAGAAGTTTGAGGCCAACCTGGGTAGCATAGCAAGATTGTCTTAAAAAAAAAAAAAAAAAAAAAGGTGGAATTGGGAGTAGGAATTCCACAGGTGAACCAAGGAGAAAAGAGAATTGTAGTCAGGAGGTGCATATGCAAGGCATTAAGGAATTAGAGAGTTTGGCAAATATTCCTAGGCTCAATTAATTATTAGGCATAATTGGGGTAGAAGGTATTAGAAGAAAAAACTAGAGAGTCCTACCTGGGCCGGAACACAGGACTCTTGAATATTATGCAAAGGGAATTGTACTTTATGGAGTAAGCACTGGAAAGCCACTGAAAGACCTTAAGCTTTGGAATTCCATGATCAGATTTGGTTTTTAGAAAGATGACTGTGCAAAGGCCAGGCAGACTCTAACAAGAAGGGAGTCAGCCAAGGGCAAGGGCCAAGCAGGGGTTGAGCCTGCTCTGTGACTGGAGGCACCTGGCAGGATAAAAACGTCTTACCCTTTGCCTGTATTCTCTACATAATTTACAGTCCTTCTTTCAACATGGCAAAAGGTATCATTTTTCCAAAATAATCATAAAAACCATCATGCCAACATGTTATTTTAAAACTGTGGTGGCCCATGCCTGTAGTCCCAGCTACTCAGGAGGCTGAAGTGGGAGGATTGCTTGAGTCCAGGAGGTTGAGACTGCAGTGAACTGTGATCACATCACTGCACTCAGCCTGGGCAAAAGAGCTAGACCCTGTCTCCAAAAAAATAAAATAAAATAAAATAATAAAATAACATAAATAAAATAAATAACAACATAATATATTTAAAAGGTACCATTTTTGCAAATGGTGCCCAGGGAAACAATGGTTTCCTCTACTACTTTCAGCAATGCTTCTCCTTAAATGGCATTTTGGAGGGATTAAAGACAGAAAATAAGGTTTAGGAGAAAGAGTACCTGAACTAGGTCAATGACAGTAGGAATGGTGGTGGGGAGGATTGGCTATGTGATTCAACATTACTTGATAACTGATTGACTACGGGACCAAAAGTGAGAAAGCATATCGAAGATGACTCCTGGTTTTGCCTGAGCAACTGGGTAGACGGTGGTGTAAGATATGGGAATATTTGGAGAGAAGATTTTGGAAGACAGATGCTGAGTTTAAATTTGAACATGTTAATTTTGCATTTGGATGCCAAAATTGTTTCAGCACCACAAATTAAAAGATTGTCCCTCCTCTACTGCATCTTTCTAGGAAATCAGTTGATCATATTTCTGTGGGTCTATTTCTGGCCTTTCTATTCTTCTATAAATACAGAAGTCTGGAGGTCTGGGGTGTCATTTAGGATAAAATTCAGATTTAGTGTAGTTTCATTGGTCTATGAGTCTATCATTTTGCTAATAATGCACTATCTTGATAAGTGTAGCTTTATAGTAAATCTTCAAGTGGGGTGATGTGGATCCTTCAACTTCATTATTTTTCTATCAAAAGTGTTTTGCTGGGGGAAGGAAAGGAGCGGGGAAGGGTTGAAAACTAACTGTTGGGCACTAAGCTCAGCACCTGGGTGATGGGATCATTGATACCCCAAACCTCAGCATCATGCAGGTAACAGACTGGCACATGTACCCCCTGAATCTAAAAGAAAAGTTGAAAAAGAGAGAAAAATGTTTTGCCCTTCCATATGAATTTGACAATTGGCTTGCTAATATATATAAAGAAACTTACTAGAAGCGTTGATTTGATAAATCAAATTGCAGAAAACTGACATCTTAATAATATTGAGTCTTCTAACCCATGAATGTGGTATATTTTTCCATTTACTCAGACATTTTAAATTTCTTTATAAGGGTTTTATAGTCTTCTGAATACGGATCATGTATTTATTTTGTTATATGTATCCCTAAGTACTTCATTTGTTTTTGCTGGACTTTTTGATTTTGAGATGCCTGTGTACGTCTATGTGCAGATGTGGGAAAATAAATACAGAAGTCTAGAGGTCTGGGGTGTCATTTAGGATAAAATTCAGGTTTAGTGTAGTCACATTTCTCAGAACATGTCAGATTTTTCAAGGACAAAAAACAGAGAAGAAAATAGTCCTGAGGACTAAGTCACCTTAATCACCAAATCACCAACAAACGGTTAATTATGGCACTTGATGTTCTAAGTTTAAGAAATGAGTCAAGGAAGACCCAAGAACCCCCATAATGAGATGGCACCAAAGAGTATGTGTCTAGATCCTGACTCTGGGAACATGCTAAGTCTCTGTTCTCATATTTGTAAAACAGGTGTAGTAATAGTGCCCATCTCAGAGGGTTGTTGGAAGATTCAGACAGACAATCACATGGAGGACTTGGAACAATGCTTGGCATATAGTGAGCACTCAACATCTGTCAGTCATTCTTACCAGTTGTATAAATTACTTTCTGGGAGCTTACTGTGGGAAGGCCTTGGAAAAGACGTCATGATTTTTAAGATTCCTGGTATTTTCTGGTAATGACTGTTGATTTTCACAAGAAAACTTGGGATTCACTACTAAAATAATTTTTCTCACATGAGATCTGCCCAGGCCTGGGTACAAAGATAAACTGCATATAAAACAAAATTTGTTGTTTGGTGCAGTGTCTCATGCCTTTAATTCAAGCACTTTGGGAGGCCAAGGCAGGAGGCTCACTGGAGCCCAGGAATTTGACACAAGCCTGGGCAACATAGTGAGACCTACGTCTACAAAAATAAAATAAAAACAAAAAATTAGCCACACATAGTGCCGCATGCCTGTAGTCCCAGCTACTTGGGAGGCTGAGGCAGGAGGACTGCCTAAGCCCAGGAGATCGAGGCCGCGGTGAGCCATGGTCACACCACTGCATTCCAGCCTGGGACACAGAGTGAGACCCTGCTGCAAACTAAATAAATCAATTGTAACATCTGGAATTCTCTGCTAAAAGCTCTTCCTTTAGAAACCATGCTGGCTTGCATTTTTTAAAAAATTAATACATAATTATTGTATATATATAGATGGAATATATGTGATATTTTGATACATCCATTTAATGAGTAACAATAAATCAGAGTATTTAGGATATTCATCACCTCATTCATTCATTATTTCTTTGTGTCAGGAATATTTCAAATCTTTTAGATATTTTGAAATATATAATAAATTGTTGTTAACTGTAGTCAACTTACCATACCAACAAACACTAGAACTTATTTCTTCTGACTGTATGTTATTTATTTGTTTTGAAACAGGGTCTCTGTCACCCAGGCTGGAGAGCAGTGGAGTGCAGTGGTGCCATCTCAGCCCACTGCAACCTCCACCTTCTGGGCTCAGGATCCTCCCACGCCAGCCTATCGAGTAGCTGGGACTATAGGTGCACACCACCACACCTTTTAAAAAATTGTGTTAATTAAATTAATTAAATCATGCTAATTAAATACATATTTGAATTACATAATAATTTAATTAAATACATAAATTAATTAGGTTGTGTTAATTAAATACAAAAATTTGGCTAATTTTTGTATTTTTTGATAGAGACGGGGTTTCACCATGTTGGCCAGACTGGTCTCAGACTCCTGGGTTCAAGCCATCCACCTGCCTCAGTCTCCCAAAGTGTTGGGATTACAAGCATGAGCCACTGCGCCTGTCCCTAACTGTATGTTTATACCCATTAATCAACCTCTCTCTTTATCTCCTATACCCCCTGCTTGCTATTTTTGATATGTGTTTCAAATATCTCCCAGATGAAGTATGAGAAACGTGATTAGGTATTACCATGGACTCGGAATTCATATTTTTCCTCCCTATCCCTCCTGTTTCCCCAATTATTGCCTAGCTTTGCTCACAGATCTTATCCCCATGGTTTAGTCTGTCTCCAGCTCTAGATGAGACCAGAGTCCTTCAAAATAATCTCACTTTAGGGAAAGGACAGAAATTGGACAATGACAACTCGATGGTCTGGACACTGTTTGGCACTTTGATAGGGAAAAGGGGAGAACTGAAACTCTTTACTAAAAAAGTTGTTGTTTCTCCAATTTCATTCTCACTGTGTTTATAAAAGCCAAAGAAATGTCTTGCTCAGAAAGGGGACCACTCTCTAATATTGGCAGGTACCAGGATAGAGGCCCACAGTTAACTGTGCTTCTGAGATAGTAACAGAAAGTATAGATTCTCTAATCAGGCAAAAGTGTCTGTACTCCTCCGAGATCTCTTGCAGTATATTGCCAGGAAAAAGCCAATCGGTCTGAGACTCAGTGCCAAGGCTTCTGCTACCATTTCTCCCAGAAATTCTTGGATGACTTTGTCTTCACAAGTTTCCATAGTTCTTGATGGAAGTTGTGTTACACTACATAAAGTGTGTCTTGCAAGTATTGTTAAATGACCATCAAGATAAATCAGTAGACACTGATATTCCTCACAGAATTAGAAAAAACTTTAAAATTCATATGGAACCAAAAAAGTGCCCATACAGCCAAAACAATCCTAAGCAAAAAGAACTTAGCTGGAGGCATCAGGCTACCCGACTTCAAACTATACTACAAGGCTACAGTAACCAAAACAGCATGATACTGGTACAAAAACAGACACACAGACCAATGGAACAGGATAGAGATCTCAGAAATAAGACCACATATCTACAACCATCTGATCTTCGACAAACCTGACAAAAACAAGCAACGGAGAGAGGATTCCCTATTAAATAAATGGTGCTGGGAAAACTGGCTAGCCATATGCAGAAAATTGAAACTGGACCCTTTCCTTACACCTTATACAAAAATTAATTCAAGATGGATTAAAGACTTAAATGTAAAACCTAAAACCACAAAAATCCTAGAAGAAAACCTAGGCAATATTATTCAGGACATAGGCATAGGCAAAGACTTCACGACTAAAATGCCAAAAGCAATTGCAACAAAAGCAACAATTCACAAATGGAATCTAATTAAAGTAAAGAACCTCTGCACAACAAAAGAAACTATCATCAGAGTGAGCAGACAACCTACAGAATGGGAGAAAATTTTTGCAATCTATCCATCTGACAAAGGTCTAATATCCAGAATCTACAAGAAACTTAAACAAATGTACAAAAAAAAAAAAAAAAACTATAAAGAAGTGGGCAAAAGACAGGTGAAGAGACACTTCTCAAAAGAAGACATTTATGCGACCAACAAACATATTTTAAAAAAGCTCAACATCACTGATCATTAGAGAAATGCAAATCAAAACCAAAATGAGATACTAGCTACACCAGTTAGAATGGTGATGATTAAAAAGTCAAGAAACAACAGATGCAGGAAAGGTTGTGGATAAATAGGAATGCTTTTACTCTATTGGTGGGAATGTTAATGAGTTCAATCATTGTCGAAGACAGTGTGGTGATTCCTCAAAGATCTAGAACCAGAAACAGCATTTGACCCAGCAATCCCAGTACTGGGTATATACCTAAAGAAATACAAAGAATTCTATTATAAAGACACATGCATGTATATGTTCACTGCAGCACTATTCACAATAGCAAAGACATGGAATCAACTTAAATGCCCATCAGTGATAGACTGGATAAAGAAAATGTGGTAAATGTATACCATGGAATACTATGGAGCCATAAAAAGGAATGAGATCTTGTCCTCACGTCCTTTACAGGGACATGGATGGAACTGGAAGCCATTATCCTCAGCAAACTAACACAGGAACAGAAAACCAAATGCCACATGTTCTCACTTATAAGTGGGAGTTGAACAATCAGAACACATGGACACAGGGAGGGGAACAACACATACCAGGGCCTGGTAGAGAATAGGAAGGAAGGGAGAGCATCAGGATAAATAGCTAACGTATGCGGGGCTTAATACCTAGGTGATAGGTTGATAGGTGCAGCAAACTACCATGACACACGTTTACCTATGTAACAATCCTGTATGTCCTTTACATGTATCCCACAACTTTAAATAAAATGCAATAAAAAGATAAATTGGTAGAAGAAATGTCTCAGGTCTTTTTGCACATATTCCTCTTGGTTTATCAGACTGTATTGCTATAGCTAATGTTGGACAGAATAATGAGAAGCTTCTGAAGCATCATTCTTTGTCCTGTGGTGGGCCAGGGTATGGCAGAGATTGATTTGATTTTAAAATCTTTTGAAAACCTGGGAACTGCAAATGTTACAAGCAGCACTGTGACTATTACCTTTGAATATAATTAAATTGGATCTAATTCAACTTTATTATACACTTCTTAGATTTAGCCTTTTGAGTGCTATATTTACATTTGTACATATTAATATTTGAAATAAATAATTTTAAAAATGGGGACAATCACACAAATTAATAGAGGACAACTATCTCATGCTTTATAAAATGGACACAAACCTGGTGACAGATTAAATATTTGTAAGAGTAAATTCTAATTTTCATTTATTCAATAAAGGCAGAGATGCCTCCAGAGCCCCAGTTTGACATATCTGCAACACAGCTCCTGTTCTGTCTTGTGGGGTGCTACAGGATTTCTGGGGACTGCCAGCTCTGTCCACCCGTGCCAGCCTTCTTAGCATTGCGAAGATGCTGACCACCTGCATCTAGGAATCACTGATCCAGATGGAAATTACTTATATTTGAGGCTCTGGGTTGTTTACAACAAATCAATTAAAGCTTATTTTAGTTTTCTAAGTTCAAAATTCTGTAAAGTGAATCAGACAAGTTGATATATTTTTAGCCTAAGTTCCTTCATAGAAACTGGAAGGGCCATATAAATAGTCCAGAACTAATGCAATATATTTTTGGGAGATGGGTCAGAGGAAAAATATTTTTTATTTTTTAATTATTTTATTTTATTTTTTTGAGACTGAGTTTTGATTTTGCCGCCCAGGCTGGAGTGCAATGGCGCAATCGTGGCTCACTGCAACCTCTGCCTCCCGGGTTCAAGCAATTCTCCTGCCTCAGCCTCCTGAGTAGCTGGGATTACAGGCGCCCGCCACCACGCTCAGCTAATTATTCTACTTTTAGTAGAGATGGAGTTTCATCATGTTGGCCATGCTGGTCTTGAACTCTTGACCTCAGGTGATCCACCCGCCTCGACCTCCCAAAGTGCTGGGATTACAGGCGTGAGCCACCATGCCCAGCCATGATTTTTTTTTTTTTAATTAATCCTGCTTTGAATCATTGTCATATCAATCTAGCAAGGAAAATATTTCTTTTTCTGTTGAGACAGTCTCTCTCTGTCACCCAGGCTGAAGGGCAGTGGCATGATATGGGCTTACTGCAACGTCTGCCTCCAGGTTCACGTGATTCTCCCACCTTAGCTGGGAGTACCTGAGTGTGCCACCACGCCCAGCTGATTTCTGCATTTTTTTTCCTGAAGGCGAGGTTTCACCATGTTGGCCAGGCTGGTCTCAAACCCCTGAGTTCAAGTGATCTGGTTGCCTTGACCTCCCAAAGTGCTGGGATTACAGGCGTGAACCACCCACCTGACCACAAGGAAGATATTTCTTCTAACCACATTTTACAAAGGTGGAAATTTAGGCTCAGAGAAGTTAAATTCTTTACTCAAGGGCACAGAGCTAATGTAAATCACAATAACTTTTCAAATTCAGGGCTATCTTATATCAGACCTAAGGTTTTTCCTTTATATCACTTATATCATATATTCTATTATAACCTTATAAAGCTGCATTTATTGACTTCATTGATAATACAGATCGCATTTCCCTCCCTGTAGCAATATGATAAAATTCTGTTACTTCAATCACTTCTATGCTATTTCTTTCGTGTCAATAGACCCATCTATGAGGCACCTGGCCAGGTAGGGGTGGAGTATTATGAGTTTTTATTGGTTTGTGACTTGGCTTAATTATCACTGGATTCTTACAGAAAGACTATGATGAAATAGACTCATTCCTTTTAAGTGAGATAAGCACAAGGTGAAACTGAACTCTGTTTTAAATGCCATACCGGAACTTATCACTGGTACTATTTATTTTAGGTGATAAGTAAAACGTTACTAAAAGAAAAACACAGAAGATGGCCAGGACCAATTGTGATATGCCTCTCAAGGGCTTGGACAGTTCTATTTTCTTCTGAGCCATGTCTCATACATTATCTTCACTTAGTCCCTGTATTGTATTCCATTCAATGCTGACAGTTTCTCTTTTTGCCATTTACCTGTGCTTTCTTCCTTCAGGTCTCTAACTTGATACATGGTGCCATTTCATATTTAAGCCTTCCTCTTTAAACTCCCAAAAAGGCAATACGCTTTTCTCCTTTGATTTTCCTCCTCCTTAATTTTTGTTTTGCAAGATAATGGGCTTTCTTTTTTTTTGAGATGGAGTCTTGCTCTGTTACCCAGGCTGGAGTGCAGCGGCACGATCTTGGCTCACTACAAGCTCTGCCTCCCAGGTTCACATCATTCTCTTGCCTCAGCCTCCCGAGTAGCTGGGACTACAGGCGCCTGCCACCACGCCCGGCTAATTTTTTGCATTTTCAGTACAGACAGGGTTTCACCGTGTTAGCCACGATGATCTCGATCTCCTGACCTCGGGATCCACCCGCCTCAGCCTCCCAAAGTGCTGGGATTACAGGCGTGAGCTACCGCGCCTGGCCAAGATAATGGACTTTCTGATAGCTAAAACAAAAACAACAATCTGGCTAGGTGCGGTAGCTCATGCCTGTAATCCTAGTACTTTGGGAGGCCGAGGGGGCGCGGATCAAGAGGTCAAGAGATCGAGACCATCCTGGTCAACATGGTGAAGCCCCGTCTGTACTAAAAAATACAAAAATTAGCTGGGTGTGTTGGCGTGCACCTGTAGTCCCAGCTACTCGGGAAGGTGAGGCAGGAGAATCACTTGAACCTGGGAGCCAGAGGTTGCAGTGAGCCGAGATCGCGCCACTGCACTCCAGGCTGGCGACAGAGAGAGACTCCATCTCAAAATAATAATAATAATAATAATAACAACAATTAAAAAAAACACCTCATTTTCTAAAGAGGTCCTCAGTGTGTGTTTCCCATGCCCTTGTTTGCCCTTCACTTCCTTTGCCTAATTTAGATTTGTAAGCTCAACACATAAGCACTTTGTCTTTGTTTATGTACATATGGTGCCTAGCACTAGTCTTGGATTTAACAAATATTAAATAATCATGACTTCAGAATGATTATTAGTATTGGCATTTAAAAAATCACAGCTGGCCAAGAATACTGGTTTTGTTTTGTTTTCTCAAATGACCTTGTCTGATTTTGACACTGCTATGGTCGACAGCTGTACTATAGCACACTTACATTTACCCTTGAATACCACCTGGAGAACAGAGTTGGCACTAAGTGTAGCTGTTTTACTTTTTTGGAACACTTTTACAGATTCTGCACTGCACACCAGTTTGCTTATGGATGTAATTTCAGTTGTGTATAATCACCTTAACAGAACTGGAAAAACCCAGATACCATTTTGTACAATGCTCTGTGATGACAGAATTGTCTCAATGGGTTAACTCTGCATGTTGGAAATGGGAGGTTTTTTCTTTTTCAATTATTAACTTGAGCTTTCATGATATCTAGTGTAAGCTCTAAAAGATCTGTGCATTAAATACTCTTGGATTATGTAGTGCATTTATATTGTTAGATTTTAAAATAAAGTTCTTAATTTTACCTGCTTTTAGGCTTTTAAAAAAAAGCCCTTAATCTGTATCTCTTACCTAAACTCCTTTACTCCCCTTAAAGCCGCCAAATGATTTTGGACCATCATCCCATGGGCCAATTTATAAAAATAAATGCCAAATACTACATAACAATAGAAGGAATTGATAGTGGATTACAAGTTTAACAATGCATTTCCTTTTAGAAATGTCAGCATCAGCTTTCTCACAATAAGGGAAATACAAAGGTTGCTCTCTACCACTAGCCCTAAATTTCAAGTGCAAACAAATCAATTAAAGAAAGTAGTTATGTCAGTGTGAGGGATACAATAGTGTAACTGAATAGAACAGTTTTGTTAGAGTGTATATTTTTGATTTATTTTTATTTTATATTATGTCCAGGGCAGAACCTAGTAATAATATTGATAAATCGGGGGAGATGGTTTCCTTTTTCTGAATCAGTTCCAAAATATCTAAACATCTACCTGACCTCTATGTTAGAATAGTCCTGTGGCAGCATCCTCAACTCTGAATGTCATGATTCCTGTACAATCAAAATGAATAGTCTGATACTCTACCTGTGCTTCTGATACACTTCATCTTGAGATCTATCTTATGAACTCACTTTATCTCTCCCTGAATGTCTGTAATTGTACTCCCCATTAGAGACTCTCTGGAATGCTACTTGTAGGTGAATACAGTATTTCCTAGTGGAGTGTGCTCACTGAGAATGATACAATGTGTAAACGACACCCTTCCACTCTCCTGAGATTCTTACTGACTTGACTGCAAGGGTAAAAGTAATTGCAAAACAAACGCTTTTTTAAAAAAAAGTTTCTAGGGAAGGGGGAGTGGTGTGAGGAATGTCTTTAACAGAATCCAACTTCTCTCAGCTGGAAATCTTGCCTTGAGAGGGTTGTAACAACTGGAGAAAGCAGTAACGAGAGGAATCTCTTGTCTTAGCAGAGGAGGGCAGTTTCCTGAATCCTTTCTATTATCCTCACCCTCCTTGTAGGAGAGGTGAGTAAATTAAACCAATGCTTGGCACATGGAACAAGCTCCCAGGAGGCCAGGGAAGGAACCATATTTGTCTTATTCATTATTGGTATTCCAGGCATGGAGATCAGTACCTGGCACACAGGAAAGCACACAATAAATATTTATTGATGGAGCAGTAAGGGCTCGACGTGTTTTTAAAACAAAATGACTATGTATGTAAAATCTCCCTAATCTTGGGCATAGCTGGACTCATGGGAATTTAAAACAAATATTTTAATTCACTTTTAAAGATGACCCTAAATGTCTAACCCACATGATATATTTAGGGATGTATTAGATTTTACAGTTGGAAAGATCAAAGCTTTTTAAGTTACAAGTAGAATGGTATTAAGGCCAGAACTTGAAAAGTATTTCTGAACTTAAAACCCAGTGCTCTGTCTCTCTTCCTATCCCCTAATGATTTTCTAGATAATATGATGGTAGTAGAAACAGAACAAAGAAACTCTCATTTTTACACTTGCCTTTATGAGGCAGCATAATAGATGGCTTACTTTGATTATGGTTTGTTGACACAGTTTGGTTTAGCCTAATTGGCAGAGTGGCAGATCTTTGTCTAATTCTGTCTTCCAGGTTGTGCCTAGCACATTACTGGTGCTCAAATGTTAATAAAACAGCAACGCATGCCAAGTATCTGATGTCCTAGATGCTGAGTGGTGATATGCATTATTGACATAGGTAGATAAGTAGGTTATACATAGTGTGAAAATTAGCTTTAATTGAAGTTAAATGATAGCTTAGAAGGTGACAGCGAGTTAGTCATTTTGTTGGTGGATAAGACATACTATTATGTCTTACCTGAGGTGATTGATGTAATTCAATGTCAGAGTAGAGCACACAGAGAAAAAAGACTTGGGTTTGCAACCGGAATTCATAACTCTCGCTGTGAGATCTGGCAGAGAGGCACTCCTGTTTGGTGTAGAAGGTTCCCTCTAGCATCCCCCCTCCCCATGGGGCAAGGAGTTCCATACTCTCTGAGCACCTAGAAGCCTGGTCCTGACTGCCCTGCCATCATCTTCCAAGGCTGACCCTTGGCCAGAGGAAACACCAAGGACTGGCTTTTTTGAGAGGTGTGATATCACTTAGATGTGTAGGCTGGGTTGTCCTTTTCTTTTTCTTGAGATGGAGTCTCACTCTGTCACCCAGGCTGGAGTGCAGTGGCTTGATCTCGGCTCACTGCAAACAACCTCTGCCTCCCGGGTAAAAGCAATTTTTCTGCCTCAGCCTCCCAAGTAACTGGGACTACAGGCGCACGCCACCACGCCTGGCTAATTTTTGTATTTTAGTAGAGACAGGGTTTCCCCATATTGGCCAGGCTGGTCTTGAATTCCTGACCTCGTGATCCGCCCACCTCAGCCTCCCAAAGTATTGGGATTACAGGCATGAGCCACTGCACCCGGCTGGGTTGTCCTCTTATGTGTGAACCTTTCCATGGGATAGGATGAAGTTGAGATGGAAAGAAAAAGAGATTCCAGTTGCAGACCAGACACCAGTACTCCCTGCAGCAGTACTTCCCCAGTTAATTTGTAGCTTTTAGTATTTACGATAGAGTATATGGGTCCCCATTTGTTAGCTGGCTCCAGAACTTTCTAAAGTGAAAGGCAGGCCCGGAACTAGGAAAAGTCATGTAGCTTGTTTTAGCATCAGTTCTTCACCTGTAAATAAGAAAACACTGTCCCACTAGCCTCAGAAGATTGCAATGATGAGAATAATCTTAAATACAACTACCATTTATTGAGTATATACTGTTGTTAAACCACTATGCAAAGGCACTTTGCATGTATTATCTTGGATCTTCACAAATCTTCATGGTATGCAACTTTTTCTTTTTTTGTGATAGGGTCTTGCTCTGTCACTCAGGCTGGAGTGCCATGGTGTGATCATAGCTTACCGCAACCTCGAATTCCCCGGCTTAAGATAGCCTCCCACCTCAGCCTCCTGAGTATCTAGGACTGCAAGTGCACCCCACCATGCCCAGCTACTTTTTGTTTTTGTTTTTGTAGAGGTGGGGGGTCTTGCTATGTTGACCAGGCTGGTCTTGAACTCCTGGCCTCAAGCTATCCTCCTGGTTAAGCCTCCCAAAGTGCTGAGATTATAGAAGTAAGCCACTTTGCCTGGCCTGACTATTCAATTTTTACTCTCTTTTTATAAAACAGAAAACAGGCTCAGAGAGGTTAAGTTTCCTCTCCCAGTCTTCTCCGGCCAACCAGGGACACAAGGAAGATAATGTATGTAACAATCTCATACAAATACAAGGTAACATGAACTACTTCATGTATCCATTTAATACATATTTGTTGGCTGCCTGTCTTGTGTTGAGGATATGGCAGTAAATAAAAGGGACAAACATCCCTGACTTAGAAGCTTACATTACAGTGGAGGGATAAAACAATACATAAAATAAGTAAGTATAGACGGTTCTCAATTTATGATGGTCAAGAAGTTGACTTTTGATTTTTCCACTTTATAATGGGTTTATCAGGGTATTAAGTGCATTTCTGACTTACGATATTTGTGACTTACAGTGGTTTACCAGGATGTAACCCCATCCTAAGTGGGTGAGCACCTGTACAATATATAGTATGTTAGGTGGTAAGTAAAGCAAGGAAGATAACCAGAGTGTATGGAGTTACAGGGAAGGTGAAATTCAAACAAAGATATGACAATGGAGGAACAACATTCTATATTTTGGTTGTTGTGTGTGTGCATTTTTCTTTTTGTGTTTGTGGGTGCAAGTGGGGTGGGGAGAGGGGGAGAGATAATCCAGGCAGTAGAGGGAACAGCAGATGGAAAGGTCATGAGACTGGAATTTGCTTACTGTTTCAGAGACAGCATGGAGGCTAATGTGCTTGGGAACAGAATAGTAGGAGAAGATGTCAGAGAGATAAAGGTCCATAGGTCATTCAGGCCATGGTAAAGACTCTGGCTTTTAGCTCGAGTGGTACGGGGAGCTAAGCAGAGGAATGATTTGAGAAGAAGTGAAAAGAATTCACACTTTGGCGCTGCGTTGGAAATGAACTGTATGGCAAGCAAGGTTAGAAAGAGGGGGACCAGGTGGGTGGTTATGACAAAGTGCTGGCCAAACATGATGCTGGATTGGACCAGGGTCATGGCAGTAGAGGTGGCAGATAGAGGTTAGAGTTCAGATATGGTATTTTGGAGGTTGAGCTGACGATTTTTACGGTCACTTTTGAGGTATAACAGAAAGAAAGGAGTCAAGGAAGTCAAGGTTTTCATCCGGGCAATGAGAATAGTGTAGATGTGATTAACAGAGGATGGGGAAGGTTGTGGGTGTCTGAGACAGGAGATCTGGAGCCTGGTTTGCACATGTGAATTCTGAGATGTCTATTAGACACCAGGTGGAGATGTCAGTTATATTTTTTCACTTCATTGGGTTTGAATTCTTTTATCTGCCTCTCTTTTTTCAGAGCTGTACTGGCACTTATTCATGTTCCTTTGCTTTCAAGGTAGTGGCATATGTCATAGAGAATTTGATGTTGGGGCTCAACTAAGAGGTGAAAGAGAAACATAGAGAAGCAGTTACAGCAAGAGTAATACAAAAAGGTCTATAGACACAATTTGTAACTCAGATTCCATTTCACAAGGTTGGGCAGGGACAGTGCCTTCGCTAGGAAGTCACACAAGCTGTTTAGTGCACACAGGTGACTTAAGGAACCCCAAAATGTTAGCTGACAATCTATTCCAAGGGTTTAAACTAGATGTTGACAAACATGTTTGAAAATTTGATGAAAGTTCAATGTAGTAGCTCATACATAAAACTCATTGTCTCTATAGATATCAAAATATGAACTTATGGGGGGTGGGAGCAAACAAAAATAAATCCCTGGGACGAAAACAGCAGAGTGGTCCCCAATGCTTGGGCTGATCTTACACACCTCTGCGTGGCCAGGGCAAGGAGGGGAGGGGAGCTGAGAGAAGCAGCAGGAGCGGTGACATCTTGAAGGACCAGGTATTGTTTCTGCACCAAGTGAGTCTGGTTTGGAAATTTGAGCACCTAGAGGAGGTGGTTTGTTCTGTCCAAGGCAGAGCCAGATCTACCAATAAATGTTTCTGATTATGTCACAGAACTTGACATCCTGGTCCGTCGCTAAGGAGTGATCACCTTTAAATCTGGAGTGTTTGTTGGTCTAGGGGTGGTAGTGGGTCTGGTGTTGAAACCTCTCTGCCTAATTTCGGGGTCATTTTACTGTCTGAGGTGCCAGAGTGGGCTTGGAAAACAGGGGAGGGTGCAGCAAATTACAAATAAGCAAAATAAATCCTAAGAGGATTTATCGCCACATAAGCAACTCGCACCCAACTCTTGGGCTCCAAAAGAATGCCCAGTACAGCCCGCGTTGGTGGGCCGGTCTTCTGCCTGGGGTTAGCTTTCAGTCCCCGGGCGGCCGCGTGGCGTCAGGAGCGGGCGGGGAGCGGCGACCCGACGCGGCTGGGTCTCCTAGTAGGGCGCGTCGGGTGTGGGGAGGGGGCGCACGTGAGACAGTGGGGGGCACTGCGTGAGGAAAGCCCTGCGCTTCTCGCCAGGGCACCAGGACTTGCGCACCCTCCTCGGGTCCAGGCCGCGCGAGGGACCCGCCAGCCCGGCCGAGGGCTCCGCGATCCCCTAGCGGCCCGAGCGCTGCTCACCTGGGCGCCACCGAAGGTGCCGGTCAGACGCGAGGGCGCGGCCGGCTGGCGGGCGGGGAGCGGGGAGGCGGGACCCGGCGCGACGGGGCTGCCCCGCCCCGCGATGATGCGGCGGCCGCCGACTCGCCCCCGCGCTGTCACTCATTCCTCACCATGGTTGCAGCACAAAGCAACAAGCCCCGGAGGCCGCTTCCTCCCTGAGGAGCGGCTCCGGCGGCCGGAGAAGGCGCAGGAGGAGGAAGAGGCGGAGGAAGAGGAGGGGAATCGCCGCTTCCCAAACACTCTCTGAGGGGGCTGTGCGCGGTTCGCGGCGCTCGGCTCTTGGCCCTCGGACGCCCGCTGCCGGGAGTCCAAACCCGGGCTGTCCGTGGCCCCCCTTCCCCCTCCTCCGCCCCGCGCAGACGAGGAACAAAGTTGCCGAGAGCGACTGGGCCGGAGGGCTGCAGCCCGGGCCGGGTGCTCTGGCCGCGGCGGCGCCGGCGCCGGGGCAGCTCCGCTCCGGGCGCGCTGATGGGGGGAGGCGGCGGCGGCGGAGCCCACAGCGGCGGCCCGAGCAGCAGAGGCGGCGGCGGCGGCGGCTGGGCGGCCCGAGGGGATGCAGCAGCAGTCGGGAGGGACGGCCGAGCCCAGTAGACAGAGACCAGGAGCGGCGGCCGAGGCGATCGGGCTTCGCAGCGCCCGGACCTGAGCCAGACCCACCCGGTCCGTCCTCCCAACCGGCGGCCGAGGCACCCGAGCGCCCGAGGACTGGGGACGCGGAAGATCCAAGTGATTCTCGGAGACCCCTGGGCGGCGGCACAAACCCCTGAGAGGAGGGGGCGACCCTCAGCGCCGTGGGGGAGGAGGCTCCGCCTGCCCGCAGCCCTCCCCACTGCCACTCGTACCTCCCTAAAAATAACTCGGGCTCGCTGGGGCCAGGAGGAGCCGCCACTGTCCCCCGAGTGGAGCTGGGGAGGCGTGTCGAGCCTGGGCCGGAGGGAGCCGGCGGAGCGGCGAGGAACAGGAGGAGGAGGAGGAAGAGGAGTTCCGCCTGCGGGGCGCACCGCACGGCAGCCTAGGGGCGCCGCGACCCTCCCGGCTGCGTCCAGCGCCCCTCGCGCCTGTGCCGCGCTCCCGGCCGCCGGGCCCAGCCAAGGCGCCCCCCCGCGCGGGCCCCGCGCCGCCGATGAAATAAAGCAGACACTATTTTAAGAGAATATATTGGGTCAGGCTCTGTAGCATATTTGCGAATATCTACTTTGAGAATATCTACATAGTATGATTTTCTCTAGATATAATGCTTATATGCTTTCTATATTTTTAAAAAAGTATTATTTCTCAAAATGTTTAAAGATGCTAAATGAATCATCTGTAAAATCCATTTAATAGTGTGACATATTATTCACATTTGAATAATTTTACAAATTATTTTCATGATATATGGGACATTATGTATAGGCTGTAATTTTATAAGGAAACTATTTATAGTTCTGTCTTTCCAACAGGTAACTGTAAGAGGAGCCCTGCCTAAACTATTCAATCAGTCCTGTCTTTACTGTAAAGGATGTACTTTATCTGCCTTGGGGATAAGAGACCTATTTCCAGACGTTGCAAGTGGTCTGAAGTTATCATANGGCCGGGCTGGGGCCGCTCCGCACCCTGGCCGGCCTCCTCCCGGCCCCGCGCCGCCGCCGCCGCCGCCGCCGTCGCCGCCGCCGCGGTTTGGCTGATTAGCCGCGGGCGGGCGGGCGCAGCGCGCAGGGCGGAGGCAGCAGCGGCGCTGGGCCGGGAGGAGGCCGGCCAGGGTGCGGAGCGGCCCCAGCCCGGCCCCCAGTGGGGAGATGGCGTCCTACGTAGATAACAGCTTCCGCCAGGCGGTGATGAAGAACCCCCCTGAAAGGACCCCCCAGGTGAGAACGCGGCGGCCGCCTGCACTTGGCCGGATTTCTGCCTCGCAGGCTGCGTCTTCCCCTGTCCTCCCACCTCCTTCCTGACACAGTTCGCCCGGAGCACCCCACTTCTTGCATTAGGACCCCCAACTGCCAAAGGCATCTCACCTCCGAGTCTTTTACTCCGCCTATCCTGATTTTATTTTTCCCTCTCCTTGACATTCTGCTCCTTAACGCTCCCCTACCCATGACTGACCTTTCCCCCCCATGTGGCCCCGCCGAGAGACAGACAGAGACAGAGACAGAGACAGAGAGAGAGAGAGAGAGAGAGAGAGAGTGTGTGTGTGTGTGTGTGTGTGTGTGTGTGTGTGTGTATTCTCTAGCTTTCCTTCTCCCCGGCCGCCCTCGGTGGCCTCTGAATATCAGGGGTTGGGGTCTCATCTCCCCTCGGCCAGCGACTCTTGCTCCCTCTGACTTCAGATCCGTTCCTCCCCTTGCAAGTGACCCTTGGAGTTCAGTGGTGTTTGAAAGGTATAGGAGGAAACCTGTACGGTTGTGCTAAAGACAGATCCGTGCTGACCTTCTAGTAAAACATTGAGGTGTTTATGTGTTTACTGTTTTGCTTTTGTTTTTCGAAGGATACTGCTTTCAATTGAAGAGAAAAAAAAGTTGAATAGCTAGGTTAGTGCTTTTAGTTTAAATTGCAGACATAGCTGCAGAGCAGGCATGTTCAAATACACCCTCGGGAAGGGCACCCTGCGGATTCTTTTGGTGTTGCACAACCTTGTCAAAATTAGATAAGTTTGTTAACCTTTATACATTTGTTTACCTGCAGGCTTATTCTCTTACTTGTAGCGGCTGATAGGATTGGATTTGGTTGTCTCAAGTTTTACTGGAGAGGGGGATATTTTATGAAAATGTGGTAGCTTAATTTTCTCCCCTTTTAGTTGCTGACTGGATAATGACGCATATTCCTGAGCGTTGGGATGGTGACTACAGGAGGTCCTGCCTGCCAACCCTCTTAAGACAAATAAGCCCTCCTGATCCTTGGGACCATCAGACGTTTAGGATCTAATGCTTGAAAGTGTTGCTTCGCTTGTTAGGTGTTGGATGCCATCTGTTCAAATCCAAATGCTCTCCTTCTCTCATGTTGATTATTATTTACTGTGGGGAGAACATAATAAAATATAATCTTCCCCTGGCTGCTTTTGGACAAGCCCCAAGAATGGCACCTGGTACCGTTTTTGATTTTTCATTTTCCTTGATGGAGCTGTCACATCTGGGAGATCATGGATAGATTGCACATACTTATCAAACGTGTGGAAGATGGCTGTAATTTTACAAGAAAATTTATCTCAGTGTCTCCAGAAAGTTCCCATTTTAAAAGACTATTTTTATCCCAACAAGGAATGTCCTGCTTTGATCTTGTTCTTCTCTTCGTGTTGCACGCGCTGCCTCTCCTGTGCCTTTCTCATCTATTTGTTTTAAAATTGTCAGTTGGATCAGTCTTCTGCATCTGAAAATGCACATTCCCTGTCTCAGTGTGAAGGAAAAGCAGATTTCAGTGAGATATCTCATTTCCTTTCAAGAATATTGTTTTAAGTGCCAAGTGAAATTACGCATGCTGAGAGTATTGGAACCTACCAAGGCTGGTCAGAAAATGATGTCAGAGGCCTTTGGTGGAAATTAGAGAGGGGGGAAGCGGTGCATTTGGTTGATTAGTTAGAAGAATAACAATGACTAAAACCTACTATCAGGTTGGGAGGCGGGTCACCAAATAAGACTAGAAGAGACAAAACCTCCACTGTGACTGTGGGCCGACTGTGTCAAATAAATGAACTGTTAAACTTTCTTGTTCCCCTGCCAGTTGTGTAGAATAGAGTAAAAACTGACCCAACACAAAACTTGGCCTGCGCCAGCTACTACTAACCCCACAACATGAAAGCTTTATTGACAGTCGGAAAGCAGCACATTTGCCCCACCAGACCTTCATAGAAAAAGTAAACATAAGGAAACCTACCAAACATTTCAAACATTCCTAAGTGTCAGCCCTATTAACTTTGATGTTCGTTTGGTTATTACTACAAAACCCCATGTTTATTTGTTTTCAAGAGAAAGTTGTTCAGAATGTGAACGTTTTCCATCTTTACCTGACTGGCCAGGAGTAATCTTCTAAAAATTTGAAATTTACTCAAAAGTTATATGTATATATATATAAAAAGCTTTTGTAGAAGGTACTTTTTATGTTAAGAATGCTTTGTTAATGGAACGCTGGAAGATTTTCCATACAGCCTTGTCTTATAAATGTTTGTGAGTTAGAATTTTTAATATTAGAAAAGCAACCTTGTTAAATAAACTTGATACCATGAACAGAAGGACAGGAATTAGGAAAGTTTTGCTGTTGTGCTTCTTTCTGTTTCTGAGGATAGACTCGATAAAGGAGTTTGTGTGATTCTCGTTATAGGCAAAAGGAAAAGAATTGGGGAACATATGTAATTTTTTTTCCCCTGCTATTCAATTCTATTTGTTTTTTAAAGTCTTGCTGGCCTCATTCATTTCCCAAGCTCCGTGAAAACATAGTTTTGTATTTAGGTCAATCAGTTGCCTAGAAGTAATCCTGATGTCATTAGTGTAACCTAAGAAGTTGGCTTGAAGAGAATCTGGGGGTGGGAAGAGTACTAGGAACTTTCGTAAACTGGGAGCTTTTCATGTCCACCTGGAAAATGGAAACACATTTCGGTTATATCTTTAGAGAGGGGGAAGAGTAAGGAAAAATACCAAAAATTATCATCGAAGTTTTAGCCAGGTTATACATAGTTCAGTTTCAAGAGACTATCACTGTTTCACCTGATATTCTGAGAGGAGGAAAAAACTCTTTAATCCAATGTGTATCCCATATTGTGTGTCTGGAAACCTGGCTGAGTTCTAGTCAATGGGGCATTGTATTCTAAATAACAAACTTCCTTGAAAATAATGAGCCCTGAAAACATTCTACTGATATTTCTCAGTGCACCTCTGTTGAAAAACAGGACTCTTAAGTAATTGCTTTATTTAATTATTTGGGTTTATGTCTTTAATCACTTAAATGAGAAGCTTGGTCACCAAGGCAATTTGGTGAAGCAAAAGATTGTAAATAAATTACAAACAGCTTTTATCCCCCAAGGCTTATACAATAAAATGATTTTTCTAAACCATTTTATTAACTTGTTGAGTTCAGGCCCTTTGAAATTGCTTCTGTAGAGTGTTTAAATGCATACTGTTTTTGGTTTTTCAGGTGAAACATCTATTGCAAAATTGTTTCCTCTCTTTAAAGACCTAATGTAATGCATTTTTAGCTAGTTGTAAAAGTTACTTTTAAAAATGTTATGTGTAAAATAACCCCCACCCCATCTCCTCCTAGTTAATAATCTTACTTTTTTTTTTTTTTTTGGCTATTATAACTTTTGATGTAGTTACTAACCCATTAATGTGTTATAAAGAATACAGGACTTAATTCATTGCGAAGTCACTCAGTAGAATTCATCTTGAGTCATAATGAGAGGGCTGAAAAAAATAACTTTAGCCCAGAGAACTGTAAATTATGAAAAACGGCATGAAAGAGTATCTGACAAATATTTAACTTTCAAACCTACTGGAAGAATTGTGTCTGTTACGGTTAAATTTTCCATTTGAGTTTCTTTTTACCATTGTTTATAAGCAGACTTGTATTTGTCAGCTTATACTTTCATTGCATTTTAGCCCATTTTGGGGCTTTAGTAATATTTGTTTCTCAAGTAGTTTTTGTTCATAGAATACAACTAAATTATCTGTATGCCATTTAAAAAGCATATCTCATAAAGAAATGATTGGCCACAAGCAGTTAGATTTCATCACAATGACATTTGAATTTCTTGGTACAGAAATACATTTATAACGGAAACATGAACTTCAAACTCTGTTGGCATGTGACTTTGAACAAATGAGAACTTAAATTTATGATAAAAAAAATATTAACGTTCCTTGCAATATTGATAGAACCTTAGTTGCCTTCAAATAACCCTTTAAACATTCAGTAATTAACAGTTCCATTATTAGCTTTGCATATCTTGGCTGAGATTCAAAATGAAAATCTCTCCAACTGCAATGCTGTATGCGGATACTGGTTAATGCAGTTGCAGTCATTCCCAAATGCTGGAATTTCACAGATTTTTTTTTTTTTTTTTTTAAAGGAGAAGATGACCACCTTGGTTTTTCTCTCAAGAAGGAACATAAAATCAAAACTAGTTATGACTTCTTATTGCTATCATTTAATCTCACTGTTTTTAAGAAAGGAAGGATGCACTGTTATTCTAAATCTCAGTTTTGAAAGAAAATATTGTTTGCGTCACAAGAAAATTCACTGCAGTTTTTCATTTAAATTTTACTTTGGACCTGAAAAAAACTTATTTGGGTAGATTTTGGATGATTCAAAGAATCACAATAAGGTCTTTCTTTGGTGATATTTGATGAGATGGGGTGCTTTCAGGATGGTGTGGCCACAGACCAAGTTTGGTAAGAGAGAGAGAGAGAGAGATATTTGGAATAGGGTCTTGCTTTGTTGCCCGGGCTCACTGCAGCCTCTATCTCCCAGGCTCAAATAATCCTCCCACCTCGGCCTCTTGTCTAGCTGGGTCTACAGGTTTATGCCTCTGTGCCTGGCTAATTTAAAAATTTTTTTGTAGAGATGAGGGTCTCGCTTTGTTGCCTAGACTGGTCATGAAGTCCTGGGCAGAAGTGATCCTCCTGCTTCAGCCTCCCAAAGTGCTGGGATTACAGGTGTGAACCACTGCACCTAGTCCATTGGTGATAATTTGAAATTCAAGTAACATAAAATTGTAATGGGATATGCCTCAGATATAAATGGACTATCCAAAATAATGATATGATAACCTTCTAGAAATAAAAACTCTGATTTTGCTTGACTCATATGAAAACTTAATGAGGAAAAAAAATTACTCCTTTTTTGTAAATTTTATATGGAAGTAACTTTGGCCAGGAGTGGTGACACACATACCTGTAATCCCAGCACTTTGGGAGGCTGAGGTGGGAGGATCTCTTGAAGCCCAGGTGTTCAAGACCAGCCTGGGCATCATAGCAAGGCCCCGTTTCTATTTTAAAAAAAGGTAAATTTGATTTAGACTTAGGAGATATGGAAACCACTGAAAATTATTTGTCCTTAATAATCTGTATTTTATGGGATATTCCTTCTCTTCACTCTATTTTTGGTAACAGTTTCTTTGTCGGTAAAATGATAATAGCTTTCTGAGGTTTTGTGGATTAAGTGAAAGTACATTATTTAGTGTAATGCCTAATGTTAGTCCTCTTTATAGCATATTTTATAAAATATCTAGTATTTAACAGGCCTTGGGAATTCAAAGATGAAATGTGTGTCCCTCAAGTAACTCACTAATCTATTGTTATCTTATAAGTAGGTTGTAATTCATTAGTGCTATAACACCTATCCTATGACAGCACTGAAGAGGATATGGACTTCCTAGATGAATATGTATTGAGTTGTAGGGGAGTAAGAATTCACTTACCAGTGAACTAGCAGACATGAAGTGTATTCCAGATTGACCTACTGTCGTATGAGTAGCACACATGGTAAGACGACATGTGTAGATGTTTGTTGAGTGTGCGGGGAACAAGAGGACTGAGGAAGGGATGAGGAATGATTACTGGCGTTTAGAAGCTTATGGTTTGTGAGAGTAGGGAGGAGATCAAGAGTTCTGTTAAAGACTGGTGTTCATTTTCCTGGCTTGAGATGGTTGGGAGGCTGAATTACACAGTGGTGATGGATTAGAAATATTGCAGGAGTAGAATCTACTGGACAGGCTGGCTGAATGTGTGCACATTTTATATCTCATTATATTAAAACTATGCTTGAATTATACCAGTGCATCCTAATTATGGCACAGGATGATCATGGATATTTCATAGTTCATGGGAAAAAATCCAAGTTGTCGAATATAGTATTCTTGATTTGTAAGATTTCTCACACTATTTTTTTCACTTAAACATTAGTATCTTCTACATGTACATTCTGGGAATCTAGTTTGAAATATCTGGTTCATCATATAGTTAAACTAGTCTGGGTGCTGTGGCTCATGCCTCTATTGCAGCACTTTAGGAGGCCGAGGCAGGTGGATCACTTGAGGTCAGGAGTTCGACACCAGCCTGGCCAACATGATGAAACCCCGTCTCTACTAAAAATACAAAAAAGTTAACCGGGCGTGGTGGTGGGTGCCTGTAATCCCAGCTACTCGGGGAGACTGAGACGGGAGAATCACTTGAACCTGGGAGGCAGAGGTTGCAGTGAGCTGAGATTGCACCGTTGCACTCCAGCCTGGGTAACAAGAATGAAACTACGTCTCAAAAAAAACAAACAAAACCCAAAACACCACCGTATAGTTACACTAAATATATTTCTTACTCTGTAATGATAATGTGATTTCCAAACATTTCATCATTTGGAAGAGTTGGAGAACTTCTAAATTTAAGCAGGCAAAAATGAACTTATTTATATAAAAACTCAAAATTGACTCGTGATGGCACAATGTAATGATGGCATTGAGTCTTTGAGAACAGTTTCTTACTCCTCTATACCATTTTTTGTTTAGATAAATTAACTGATATTGGTAAATTAGGAGGAGAAGGAATTTGTAGTACATATACTTGATCTTTTGTAGCTTTATCGGAGCTAGAATATATATATATATTTATATGTATTTATGTAGTTAAAACTATGTTCAAGTGATTATATCAGTCATTGTGGGAAGAAAAATAAGTTTATTGCCACATTATTTTGACTGTTAAGATTTTTATTTTTTCAGGAAAAAAAAAAACCACCCCTGTTTTCACATGCAAAATCGCCACCACCTACTGAATTTTAAGAGGGGTGTGTTTCTTGCTATATTCAGCTGTTTCCTTTTTCCTTCCGGTCTGTGAAAGAATTTACCCTGGGTGCGGTGGTGGTGGGGTTATTGTTTTTTTTGTGGAGGGAACAGCTTGGTTCTTGAATTTTAAGTTGTCCTGGCTCCACCTCTTCTGTACTTTAATATCCATTATTTATAA
Organism: Theropithecus gelada; assembly: GCF_003255815.1. Taxonomy (NCBI): domain Eukaryota; kingdom Metazoa; phylum Chordata; class Mammalia; order Primates; family Cercopithecidae; genus Theropithecus; species Theropithecus gelada. The sequence goes on from NC_037672.1 coordinate 156,060,374, forward strand.
GAAGTGTTTTGGGAGAGTTAGTGTCAATGACTTGAAGTGGAACTTTGTTTTGTCATTGGAACTAAACTCCTCTTCCTCTGGCTATTGTTTCTCATTGCTTTCCTTCCACAGGTTGAAAATAATGGACTGTGGAGCTTTAGAATTAAAATAAGTGAATAAAAATTTACATTTTGCTGCCATTTGCAGTTTAGTTGACAAACCGACACAGTGTAGCATCTGCCCCTTGGCACCTTTCTGTTCTGTAGCTCATGGTATTTGTTTCCACCCGACATAAAAACTAAGAAGAAAGATAGAGAACACTGAACAAGAACTAATCATTAGGTCATTCTGGGAAGGCCTGATAGTAACTTTCTTAGAAGCTAGCAATCAATGGATCTGAGAGGTTTATGGTACTATGGTGATTATCTGATTTCTCCTAAAAATTCATTCTAGATTTAAGACTCATTATTTTTTAAAATTTATTTTATTTTTTAATGACCAGTCTTAAGTGGAATCATTTTCTTTCTTAAACTTTTTAATACTACATTACCGTCATTATTTGCTTCTCAAATTGTCCCAAATTTGGCCATTGGGATTCCCTTTTATATATACAGTCATTAGACTTCCTTCTGATTTATATAGTTAAAACTGTGTTCAAGTGATTGTCAGTTATTGAATTATCTCAAATAATTGAGGTAAATATAGATTCATATACAATTGAAGGAAATAATGGGGAGAGATCCTGTGTACCCTTTACCCGGTTTCTACCATTAGTAATAGCTTATAAAACTGTAGTGTAATATCACAATCAGGATATTGACATCAGTGCAATCAAGAAACAAAGCAATTCCAGCACTGCAAATGGGTCTTGTTGGACTTTATAGCCACAGTCACTTCCCCACCCCACCTCTGGGGATCACTGATCTGTTCCATTTCTATAACTTTGTCATTTCAAAAATGTTATTAATTGGAATCGTGTAGTATGGTCTTTGGAGATTGGCTTCCCTCCCCCTGCGCAGCATCATTAAGGCTCATTACCTTTTGGTTAAAATGAATTTCTGTTGTTGTTAGTGAATAGTTTGGCCTTGTGCTTCTAAAATACCAGTAATGTCTGAGGATTGGGGGGTTGGTGGTAAAAGGTAAATGGGTTTAATAGTGACAATGAAGAGAAAGTTTTGTGATAATGTGTATAAATATAGAGCAAAGAGCATAAGGTCTTGGGTGAGCAAGAGTTGTGATAGCATACTACATTTGGGAGATTTTGATATATGTATTTCATTTTCGTATTTTTTTTGGTCATAATGGAAGTAGTAAGGTTAGCCTTAGCCTTCATATTCTCCAATTGAAATTTAAAAAATAAATCAGAAGAAAGTCTAATGACTGTATATACAAAAGGGAGTCCCAATGGCCAAAATTGGGACAATTTGAGAAGCAAATAATGGCAGTAACGGCGTATTACCCCTAGGGAAGAAAATATCCATGAGCCCATACTGATATAAGTAAGTAATTGAATAAAAAGCAGGAGAAGAGACAGCTCTTTGTTACGGTAGAATTCTAATTAGAAAATGAAGGAATGATGGAAATCGAAAATCACCAGCAGGCAAACACCACAGTAGCAGTTGCTACAGGCAAGAATCATCAATGGATGCCAAAATTAGTGGGTGAAGGTATGATGAAAAATATCATCATAGATCATATCATTGGGATATTTGCATAGTCTCAAAATATCTCCCCCACACAATTAATTAACTGTAAAGGAAAAAATCAATACTTAATAGTGAAGAAAACTGCTGACATCAAATTAACCAGATCATCAAAGTAATAAGTAATAATAATAGTAATAAGACATGTCAACATCATGTGTCTCCTGATATAATGTACTGAGAAAGAGACATCTCTGGTATTCTTAACTAAAAATCAACCTAAGTGGAGCAAATATGAGACAGACTCAAATTTAAGGACATTCTACAGAATAACTGGCCAGTACTCCCCGAAAGTATTGAGGGTGTGGAAGATGAAGAAATGCCCAAGAACTACCATACATTGGAAGAAACTAAGGAAATGTGATAACCAAATGCAGTGTAGGATTCTGGAATTGATCCTGGACAAGAACAACAACAAAAAAACATTATTAGGATGACTGATGAAATTGAAATATTTCGATAATTTTACCACAATTATTGTAGATGCTAAATTATAGGAAGCTGGGTAAACAGGGGATCTTTGACCTGTTTTTTAAATAACCTTTTTTACTCTAAAATTATTTTAAAATTCAAAGTTAAAAAAGGGAAGCATAGCTTTTGAAGTATTTTTTTGTGATCCTGAAAAGGGGATGCCAAATTATTACTTTTTAAAAAATCTTTTAGGCTGAGCATGTTGGCTCACTCCTGTAATCCCCGTGCTTCGGGAGACTGAGGCGGGTGGATCACCTGAAGTTGGGAGTTCGAGATGAGCCTGGCCAAAATGGCGAAACCCCTTCTCTACTAAAAATACAAAAAATTAGCCGGGCCTGGTGGTGCATGCTTGTAATTCCAGCTACTTGGGAGGCTGAGGCCAGAGAATGACTTGAACCCAGGAGGTGGAGGTTGCAGTGGGCCGAGATTGCACCATTGCCCTCCAGCCTGGGTGACAGAGTGAGACTCTGTCTCAAAAAAAAAAAAAAAAAGCAAAAAGAATCTTTTTTTCCTGTTTGATAATTTACTCTTAATGAAGAGCCTAGTACCTTTTAAGTGAGTATTTTGTATGTATTGGACCACTAGTAAAATGGTTGAGGCAGTATATATATTAGTTGGAGAAACTTGAAAGCACACACACACATAATAGCTAATAAATAAATGGATGAAAAGAGATAAAATAGGTTTATTTATTTTATTTTATTTATTTTTGCAACAGGATCTCACTGTGTCACCCAGGCTGGAGTGCAGTGACATGATCATGGCTCACTGCAGCCTTGTCCTGGGCTCAAGGATCCTCCCACCTTAGGCTCCTGAGTAGCTGGGACTGCAGGCATGCACCATCATACCTAGCTAATTTTTTTTTTTTTTTTTTTTGAGATGGAGTCTCGCTCTGTTGCCCAGGCTTGAGTGCAGTGGCGCAATCTCAGCTCACTCCCAACAACCTCCGCCTGCTGGGTTCAAGTGATTCTCCTGCCTCAGCCTCCTGAGTAGCTGGGATCACAGGTGCACACCACCATGCCCAGCTAATTTTTGTTATTTTTAGTAGAGACAGGGTTTCACCATGTTGGTCAGGCTGATCTCGAACTCCTGACCTCGTGATCTGCCCACGTCATCCTCTCAAAGTGCTGGGATTACAGGCGTGAGCCACTGTGCCCGGCCCTAATTTTTGAATTTTTTAAGATCTGGGTGTTGCTATGTAGCCCAGGCTGGTCTTGAACTTCTGGGCTCAAGTGATCTTCCCCTCTTGGCCTCCCAAAGTGCTGGCATTATAGGTGTGAGCCACCTTGCTTGGCCAGAATTTTAACAATTTATTCACCTTTATTCCTACCTGAATTTTGTTGATATTCCCAAGACGGAGTGTATTTTATCAGTGTTTAATGTTTTGTGATTCTGAATTTAAGTAAATTAGAATATTTGGTATAAGAAAAATTGTAGGAAATAGAATATTCCATGTATGTTAAGCAAAATAGAAAAATTGTGGTAGTAAAGAAGTCAATCCCAGTGACATTTAAATTGTGAATTCCCTCTTCCCCATTTTTTTCTTTCCTGTGACCTTAAAAATTCTTTAAATTGTTACTTTTGGTAGGAGTGAGGGGGTCGAAGGGGAGGGAAGGGAATGAATGGAAGGGGTGTGTTTAAAAAGTCTGGTCAGAGGCACTGTTACAGCTATGGATAATAGTGTTATCTAACCTGAGTATATTGAATACTTTCATCTAGATGTCTTAAAAGGACTTTAGTAGGATATAAAAAGAAAAGGAATTTTAAAAATCAAATTAAGGCAAACGGTCTCTACACATTTTCCCCCTCATATGTATGCCTTTACATTTAGGTTATGAAGTCAGCCCCCCTCCCCAATCGCATGAATTAGCCAACTGTCTTTCCTTTTTTTATTTTTTGGTGGTAAATACCAGAGAATGAATGCTGTTTTTAATGTTACAGATTTTTTTCATAACTGAAATTGGTGTTAAAAGATTGAATTAAAAAATATGAGACCTAACATTTTAGATAATTGTAAATATAATGTAAACAGGAAGGTATTTACTATTTTTAATAATAAAGACATAAATCCCTTGTTTTCTGTATTTTAAGAAACTTTTGCTGGTATTTGATGTTTTAAATAATAAGTTGCATTTGAGGGCACAAATGAAAAAGAAAAGAGCAGGCCAGGTTTTGAAGTAACTAGTTGTATAAAATAAAATGAAAAATGTGTAAACATACAGGTGTGGACTAAACCTATTTGACATTTATCCATTTCTTCATAGAGAAACTATTTGAATTCTGCAAGGCAAAAAGTTTCTGATTTTTTTTTCCTCTGAGCTACTTCATGCATTCTTACAAAGTCCATTTCCTTTTAAACGCAGTCAAGGCCGGGCGCAGTGGCTCAAGCCTGTAATCCCAGCACTTTGGGAGGCTGAGACGGGCGGATCATGAGGTCAGGAGATGGAGACCATCCTGGCTAATGCGGTGAAACCCTGTCTCTACTAAAAAATACAAAGAAACTAGCTGGGCGAGGTGGCTGGCGCCTGTAGTCCCGCCTACTTGGGAGGCTGAGGCAGGAGAATGGCCTAAACCCGGGAGGCGGAGCTTGCAATGAGCTGAGATCTGTCCACTGCATTCCAGCCTGGGCGACAGAGCGAGACTCCGTCTCACAAAAAAAAAAAAAAAAAAAAAAAAAACCCAAAAAACGCAGTCAAATGTATTAGGGAATATTTGGTCAAATTGTTAAAAGTATTTCTTTGCTACCTGACTTCAAAGTATTCTGCAAAGATACAGTAACCAAAACAGCATGGCACTGGTACAAAAACAGACACATAGACCAGTGGAACAGAATAGTGATCTCAGAAATAAGACCACACGTCTACAACATCTGATCTTTGACAAACCTGACACAAAAACAAGCAGTGGGGAGAGGATTCCCTATTAATAAATGGTGCTGGGAAAACTGGCTAGCTATATGCAGAAAATGGAAACTGGACCCCTTCCTTACACCTTATACAGAAATTAACTCAAGATAGATAAAGACTTAAATGTAAAACCCACAACTATAAAAACCCAGAAGAAAATCTAGGCAGTACCATTCAGGACATAGGCACGGGCAAAGATTTTATGATGAAAACATCAAAAGTAATTGCAGCAAAAGCAGCAGTTGACAAATGGGATCTAATTAAACTAAAGAGCATCTGTACAGCAAAAGAAACTATCATCGAAGTGAGCAGACAACCTACAGAATGGGAGAAAATTTTTGCAATCTACCCATCTGACAAAGGCCTAATATTCACAGTCTACAAGGAACTTAAACAAATTTAGAAGAAAAAAACAATCCCATCAAAAAGTGGGCAGAGGACATGAACAGACACTTCTCAAAAGAAGACATTCATTGCAGCCAACAAGCATGGAAAAAAAGCTCAATATCACTGATCAGTAGATAAATGCAAATCAAAACCACAGTGAGATACCATCTCACGCCAGTCAGATGGCAGTTATTGAAAAGTCAGGAAACAACAGATGCTGGTGAGGCTCTGGAGAAATAGGAATGCTTTTGTGGAAGATGGTGTGGGTGATTCCTCAAAGACCTAGAACCAGAAATATCATTTGACCCAGCAATACCATTACTGGGTATATACCCAAAGGAATGTAAATCATTCTGTTATAAAGATACATGGAAGCATATGTTCATTGCAGCACTATTCACAATAGCAAAGACATGGAATCAACCCAAATGTCCATCACTGATAGACTGGAAAAGAAAATGTGGTACATGTACACCATGGAATACTCGGCAGGCTGTGAGATCATGTCCTTTGCAGGGACATGGATGGAGCTGGAAGCCATTATCCTCAGTAAACTAACACAGGAACAGAAAACCAAACACTGCATGTTCTCATTTATAAGTGGGAAGCTGAACAATGAGAACACATGGACACAGGGAGGGGATAACACACACTGGGGTCTGTCAGTGTTAGGGGAGGGAGAGCATCAGGAAAAACAGCTAATGCATGCTGGGCTTAATAACTAGGTGATGGATTAATAGGTGCAGCAAACCACCATGGCACACTTTTACCTATAACAAGCCTGCACATTCTGCACATATATCCTGGAGCTTAAAATAACAAAAGTATTTAAGTTGTATTTTTTAGTTACTGTATTGAAAAATGGCTTCATCAAATTTATGCATTTCTGAATGACTAGAAATGAGTTTTAAAAACTCGTGAGTTTAGTCAGGAGATCGAGACCATCCTGGCTAACATGGTGAAACACCGTCTCTACTAAAAATACACCATCTCTACTAAAAATACAAAAAATTAGCCAGGCGTGGTGGCGGGCGCCTGTAGTCCCAGCTACTTGGGAGGCTGAGGCAGGAGAATGGCGTGAACCTGGGAGGCGGAGCTTGCAGTGAGCTGAGATCGTGCCACTGCACAATCAGAGTGAGACTCCGTCTCAAAAAAAAAAAAAAAAGTGAGTTAAAAAAATTGAAATATAGTATCATAGAATGCCAATAATTGAAATAAGGAAGAATTTGATAGCATTTCTGTGTTTCTAATCTTCATTCATATCTGATCCCCATCCTGTTTTTGTGTAGCTGTGAGAGATTGAAGAGCAAGCTTTAGGGCAAGCATTTTCTATGTGTCTGTTGCTTGGGTTTGGGATACCACAAGCTTCATTTGCAATGAGTGTGCTGAGAGACCCAAAAGTTCTTTATTCCCATATGTGAACCTCCCAACCTAATCGTCACCTGATACTTAAGTTGGAATGGGTGAGAATTCCTATCTTGATTCTGTTTTCTCTCGTGTGGTTTAAATCTACATCCCATAGTTAGAGAAAACTCTGTGGGAGGCAACATGCTAAAATCATTTCATTTTAAATGTCCTTGTTCCTACTTTACATATTCTGCAATGGGTGGGTTTTTTTTTTTTTTTTTGTAGTTATAAGTTCATATCTTTAATTTTAATTGTATTCATAGAATACTTGTTTAGAGTTTACTGTATTTCCTTCATATAACCTAGTGGTTATAATCTTGGGCTCTGGTGTCAAACAAACTGCTTTGTGGCCTTGGGCAGGTTACTTCACCTTAGTCTGAGGCTTTTTGGATTTCACAGCCTTAAAATTTCACAGCACTGGGCATTGACATTTGTTCGTCACCTATTTATTATACCAAGTAAGCATGGTTAAAATACACATAAACTTGCTATCCACTAGCCTCATTTAAGAAAGGATATTTTACTGTCATAAAAATAGGAAGGTCATAGTTTCAGAATAAACAAATATAGCTTTGTTTTGCTATATTCTGGGTTTTTTTCAAGGATTGATGAAATTTTCACCATGGGTGGGTATTGTAATATTACCAATCTCCTATAATTGTGAATATTAATACATTAATACAGGGGTACCCAACCCCTGGACCACAGACTGATAGCAGTCCATGGCCTGTTAGGAACCAGGCCACACAGCAGGAAGTGAGTGGTAGGTGAGAGAGTGAAGCTTCATCTGTGTTTACAGCCATTCTCCATCTCTGGCGTTATTGCCTGAGCTCCGCCTCCTGTCAGATTAGCAGCAGCATTAGATTCCCATAGGAGCACAAACCCTATTGTGAGCGGCATATGCAACGGATCTAGGTTGTGCACTCCTCATGAGAATCTAATGCCTGATGATTTGTCACTGTTTCCCATCACCCCCTAGTTGCAGGAAAACAAGCTCAGGGCTCATGCTGATTCTACATTATGGTAAGTTGTATAATTATTTCATTATATATTACAATGTAATACAGAAATAAAGTGCACAATAAATATAATGTGCTTGAATCATCCTGAACCCCCCCTCCACCCAACTCTGTGGAAAAATTGTCTTCCATGAAACTGGTCCCTGGTGCCAGAAGGGTTGGGGACCTCTGCATTAGTGTATATTAAAGTTCTTTTTTTTTTTTTTTTTTTTTTTTTTTTTTTTGAGACGAAGTTACGCTCTTGTTGCCCAGACTGGAGCGCAGTGGTGCAGTCTCAGCTCACCGCAACCCCTGCCTCCCAGGTTCAAGTGATTTTCTTGCCTCAGTCTCCCAAGTCGCTGGGATTACAAGTGCCCGCCTCCACGCCTGGCTAATTTTTGTATATTTTGTAGAGACGGGGTTTTACCGTGTTGACCAGACTGGTCTTAGAGTTCTGACCTCAGGTGATCCACCCTCCTCGGCCTCCCAAAGTGCTGGGATTACAGGCGTGAGCCACTACGCCTAGCCCTAGTAAAGTTCTTAACACTGTCTCTGGCATTGAATATTTACTCTTCTTATTATTATTTTTCAGTAGTTGATATTTGTTACTCTTTTACTTTTTCCCATAGATAACTTTTCATCATTAGTTTAATGACTAATTCATCAAAGTGATTTTAATATGTTGATTTGATAGACTTGATTTATAGCACAGATTGTGTTAGGTTTGCAGGTTGCCAAGAACTGCACATAACAGGGGTTAACTCCAGGCTTATTTTTTTTTATGCAAGAAAAAATCTAAAGGTAGACAGTGCAGGGTTGGATTGGTGTAGATGCTCAAGGATGTCATTTAAAGAAACTGGCTGAGTCTTCTCTTTAGCAAGCAATTTTAGTCTTCAAAGTCACAAAATGGTAGTTGCCTCAACAAACAGGAAAGGAGAGGGGTAGGTGTTAAATCCTTTCCTTGGTGTTTTGTCTTTCTATTTTGAAGGAAAGCCCTCTCTAGAGACTTATTGGCTAAGACTGTATCACATGGCTACTCTTGGCTGCCAAAGAGGCTGGAAATTTGAGTGTTTTACTTTTAAGCCTTGATAGTACAGAAAGGCAGGAAAGAAAGACATGAAGATTAATGGGTGCTGTGAGCTGATGTATTTCTCCAATTTACTTTGCATAGAAAATAGATGATTGTAATAAGCTTATGCAGTGATTCTCAGGAGACTTCTTTGAAAGTCTTATTGAATTATAGAGTTATATTACTGTAGCTACAGTTATGGAATGCAGATATATTCAACTTCTTGGTTCACTTATTAGGCATATGGTTATTAATTTTTCGAATCTCAGTCTCATTTACAAATAGGGATAAAAATACTAGTGGGCGAGCGTTATGTGTAAATATTATAAAACTGTATGTAATGTTAAATATTATCATTTCTATGGTAGATGAGTTCTAAACATCCCATCTATTGATTTGAAGATATTGGCATATGATATTTTCTAAATCGGTTCCTTTTGTTTCAGATTTACTCTATTTAAAAAATTCCAGAAATGTATTTCATTTTTTTGGGTGCTCCCAAAAAGTACAAAAGTATGTACTGATATGTCTACTTGTTGTAATATTTTGTCATTTTTCTAGGACTTCAGTGTTTCATTTGTCATCATTCCGAAAAGCTGAATCATCACTTCTTTTTTGTTTATTTTTTGAGTCAGAGTCCCTGTTGTCCAGGCTGGAGTGCAGTGGTGCAATCTCGGCTCACTTCAGCCTCTGCCTCCTGGGTTCAGGTGATTCTCGGATCTCAGCCTCCTGAGTAGCTGGAATTACAGGTGTGTGCCACCACACCTGGCTGATTTTTGTATTTTTAGTAGAGACAGGGTTTTGCCATGTTGACCAGGCTGGTCTTGAACTCCTGGCCTCAAGTGATCTACATGCCTCGGCCTTCCAAAGTTCTGGGATTACAGGTGTGAGCCATTGTGCCCAGCCAAATCGTCACTTCTTATAAATATGTATTTTTATATAGAATATACATAAAAGCCAGTTAAATAGATTTTTGCACTTTGCTTACATCACAACTTTATGTCTTTAAGAAAAAGTTTCATATTGGTTGTTATACAGGACTAGCTTTGATACTAAAACTTTAAGAATGCATTGTGTTCTATCTTAAGGTAGGACATATGATGTGTTATGGGCTTTTTCTGATAGCATTCAAGATTTATATACATAAACTGCCCTTAATCTTTTATAGTGGGATCAGTTAAACAATTTCCTATCAGAAGCTAATGGCTAGAAATGTTACTGGTAAGAGTCTACCATTTATCATCTTTATGTTTCCATAAATTATTTCTTTTGGTAGGACTATAATATATGCCTGAATTTGGAGTTTTAACTTAGGACTCGGTTTTTCTTTAAAATTGATTAACTTGAACTATGTCTATCATTCCCACTAAGCTGAGAGTTTATTAGGCTGAGACTTACTGGCCATCTTTTTTTTTTTAATTTTTAAATTATTTTATTTTATTTTTGAGAGGAGTCTTGCTCTGTTGCCCGACTGTAGTGCAGTGGTGCAATTTCGGCTCACTGCAACCTCTGCCTCCTGGGTTCGAGCGATTCTCCATCCTCTGTCTCCCTAGTAGTTGGGACTATAGGCACCCACCACCATGCCCAGCTAATTTTTGTATTTTTAGTAGAGACAGGGTTTCACCTTGTTGGCCAGGTTGATCTTGAACTCCATCTCAAACTATCTGCCCACCTCGGCCTCCCAAAGTGCTGAAATTACAGGCATGAGCTCCCACACCCGGCCCATCTTTAAAGCTCAGTACTTGCTCAACCTCTTAGCACAGAATTGGAGCTGATAAATGTTTAATGACTTGATCTTGATTTCCTGAGATTTCAGACTTGGTGGTACAGGGAAAAATGTACAGTTGAAGCTTGAACAACATGGGTTTGAATTCTGTGGATCTCCTCATACATGGACCTCTCCCCTCCCCTCCCCTTCCTCTTCTCTCTTTCTTTTTTCCTTTCCTTTTTGAGATAGGGTCTTGCTCTGTCTGTTGCCCAGGCTGGAGTACAGTGGTGTGATTAACAGCTCACTGCAACTTCAACCTCTTGGACTGAAGCTCTCCTCCCACCTCAGCCTCTGAATAGCCGGTACTACAGGTGTGTGCTACCATGCCTGTAGCTAATTTTTAATTTTTTTTTGTAGAGATAGGGTCTCGCTGTGTTGTTCATTCTGGTCTCAAACTGCTGGGCTCAAGCTGTCCTCCTGCCTTGGCCTCCCAAAATGTTGGGATTACAAGTGTTGAAACTTTAATAAATATGTTGAAAAGATTTTCGGAGGATTGCCACAATTTGAAAAAACTTGCAAATGAACTGGAAAAATTATGAATAATTATGAAAAAGTAGGTATGTCATGAATGTATAAAATATTTCTGGGTACTAGTCTATTTTATATATGACCATAAGATGTAAACAACTCTATTACAAAATTTAAAATTTATCAAAACTTGCGGACACTTACAGATTGTACATAGCTCCATTTGAAGTCTAGAGAAATGTAAACAAATATAAAGATGAAGCATTAAATCATAACTGCATAAGATTATTGTGCATACGATACTACTGTAATAATTTTGTAGCCATCTCCTGTCGCTTTTGTGTCATGAGTATGGTTACTCATCTCTCAATGAGGAGTTTGTCCATCAGTAAACTGCATATTGCAGTAAAAAGTGATCTTTTGTGAATCTCCTATATTTTTCATGGATTTTGGTGCAATACTGTAAACCTTGAATAACATCATGGGACCCATACAGAGTGCCACTGGTGATGCTGGAAGTCTTCCCAAGAAGCAGAGAAAATTCATAACATTATAAGAAAAAGTTGGATTGCTTGCTATGGACCATAGATTAAGGTCTGCAACTGCAGTTACCCAGAATTTCAGATAGGCAGTTCATCTTGCAAAGATTATTTTTATTTTTTATTAAACAAATTTAAGATATTGATAAATACAGTACTGTAAATGTATTTTCTCTTCCTATGATTTTAATGACATTTTCCTTTCTTTAGCTTACTTTGTTGTAAGAAAACAGTATACAATACAAAATATGTGTTAATCGAGTGCTTATCAATAAGGCTTCTGGTCAACAGTATTAGTAGTGAAGTTGTGGGGAGTCCAAAGTTACATTCAGATTTTCAACTTTGTTAGGGTTTGGCACCTCTAATATCTGAGCTGTTCATGGGTCAGAAGTTACCCACTTCATGGATTAAATTTACTCACTGAGTGTTAGCAAGATTGTCTTTGGCTTTTGCGATGGAACACTTAATTTGATATTTCTCTTTCGTGATGCTGAAAGTGTTAATTCTCTTATAGTTTGCATATATTCTATAAAAAGGATCTTGTTCCCTGCCTTGGTGGTTACAAAGTTGGTTTACCAGCTTGAAAAAGTTATTAATACCAGGTTAAGTATTTTATTTGAGTTTAAACTGTGTGTACCTGTGGGTGGGATATGGATTTTTATCTTTTTTGTTTTTTTTTTTTTTTTGAGATGGTGTCTTGCTCTGTTGCCCAGGTTGGAGTCCAGTGGTGCAATCTCGGCTCACTGCAAGCTCCGCCACCCGGGTTCCTGCCATTCTCCTGCCTCAGCCTCCAGAGTAGCTGGGACTGCAGGCGCCCGCTGTCACACCCGGCTAATTTTTTGTGTTTTTAGTACAGACGGGGTTTCACCGTGTTAGTCAGGATGGTCTCGATCTCCTGACCTTGTGATCCGCCTGCTTCGGCCTCCCAAAGTGCTGGAATTACAGGCCTGAGCCACTGCGCCCGGCCGGATTTTTATCATTTTACTTTTGTTGTTGTTGTTTTGTTTTGTTTTCTTGAGATGTAGTTTAACTTTTCTTGCCCAGGCTGGAGTGCAGTGACGCGGACTCGGCTCACTGCAAACTCTGCCTCCCGGGTTCAAGCCATTCTTATGTCCCAGCCTCCCAAGTAGCTGGGATTACAGGCGCGTGCCACCATGCCCGGCTAATTTTTGTATTTTTAGTAGAGATGGGGTTTTGCAATGTTGGCCAGGCTGGTCTCAACTCCTGACCTCAGGTGATCTGCCTGGCTCAGCCTCCCAAAGTGTTGGGATTACAGGCGTGAGCCACCGCGCCCGGCCTTTGTTGTTGTTGTTGTTAGATGTACCAAGTTTTTCTTTCCTCAATTATCTCTTGGACTCTCAATGAGAACTTTCCACTGATTTCAGGGCACATGATCTAGTAAGTTGGCCGGGTGCGGTGGTTCATGCCTGTAATACCAGCACTTTGGGAGGCCGAGGCGGGCGGATCACCTGAGGTAAGGAGTTCAGGACCAGCCTGGCCAACATGCAAAACCCTGTCTTTTGTAAAATACAAAATACAAAAATTAGCTGGGCGTGGTGGCACGTGCCTGTAGTCCCAGCTACTCGGGAAGCTGAGGCAGGAGAATCGCTTGAACCTGGGAGGGAGAGGTTGCAGTGAGCCAAGAGCACACCACTGCACTCCAGCCTGGGCAACAGAGTGAAGACACCGTCTTTTTTTTAAAAAAAAGGTCTAATCAGTCTTCTGTAATTACAAGCCTGTAATCTTTTTGCTGAAGATGTATCTTTACGCAAAGAAGAATGAAAAGGAAGAGACTCATCCCAGCCTAGTTTCCCTGTTATTTAAAAACAGCCAAGACAAAGCTCTTTTGTCTATCTTGGTTATTTTTTCTTCCTAAATATAGCCAAGCAAGGACTAGGACTTGCAGTAATTCTCAGAAGGTATCTGTTGATGATCTTTACAAATACACTCTGAGGGCAAAAAAGAAATTTTATTCTACAAATATTGTTATTAACATAACTTTGTAAAACTTCTTAAAGATACTAGGTATAATAGATACTATTTATTATTGTTCATCTGTTAATGTTCATCCAGAATGGTTTTTCCACATCACACACTTTTGCTTACGGAAGGACATATTTTTGTCTAGATTGCTTTCAGTTTTCTAGCCTAACTTTCTTGAAACTATCTGTGGTGTTTGCCTAGGTGGTTTTTTTTTTTTTTTTTTTTTTTTTTTGTTTTAAGAAATCAAAAGTTAGATGAGAGGTTTTAATAAAGTTTTCTTCCTGCATTAGGCTTTGGTTATTAAACCACACACAAACAGCTATGAGATTTTAGAGCCCATCAGATGTACCACACCCCAATCTGGCATATATTAGGTGCTTTGCTCAATAAATCTGCACAATCAGTTGATTTAGTTTACGATCGAGAAATATTTTACTACTATTTTACCTTATTTAAAATGATTGTAGGTATATTATATCAACCTTGAAATTGGAGTCAGAGATAAGACTGTTTACTCTTTATTAAATGAGGTGCATTTCCTTATCTCGTGTCAAAACAGAAATTTACCTGAGTTTATTTTCCGTTTTCTTATTTGTAATATGCTGTGGAATTTTGTTCAGTAGCTTCTACTTCTTGGAAACCGCAAAGATAAATAATGGGCTATTATGGGCCGGGTGTGGTGGCTCACATCTGTAATCCTAGCATTTTGGGAGGCTGAGGCAGGTGGAAAACAAGGTCAGGAGATGGAGACCATCCTGGCTAACACGGTGAAACCTCATCTCTACTCAAAATACAAAAATTTAGCCGGGCGTGGTGGCGAGCGCATGTAGTCCCAGCTACTCTGGAGACTGAGGCAGGAGAATGGCGTGAACCCAGGTGGCAGAGTTTACAGTGAGCCGAGATTGCACCACTGCACTCCAGCCTGGGCAACAGAGCAACACTCCATCTTATAATAATAATAATCATTAGCTTTTATAATCTGTGCATCTATGACAATTTTATCAATATATGTTAAGAAAAAGAGGTTGTTCCAATTGGATTTTGGTTGTTAGATGTGAAATTACTTAGTTGAGAGCATTTGCTGTCATCATGGTTCAGGAGAGACACTGACCACTCAGAATTTGGCAACAGTATCTTGCCAGTGATGTTAAGTATAACTTTGTAGAAAAATGCTAATGAAAAACTTACTACAATGTGTCTGGTATCAGAACTCAGCACTTCCCAATAGAAATGTTGCTAGTGTTTACTCTCCTTTAACTACTTGGTCAAAAATAACTGGGTGATATTTGAAAGTATAAAAATTGATTGTCCTCAATTTTTATGTTTTTTATGAAAACAACGTTTTATTGGAAAGGATTGAATACTATTTAAGCCTGCCTTCAAACTTACTGTGTAGCATTTTATACATTTCTAGTTGTGATGTTTTTTGTTTTTTAAAGGATGAGAGTTAAACACAAATTTCAGGAAAATACCTATCTCCAAATTAGTTCAAACAAAATACAGAATAGCATAGGAGAGAGCAATTTTAGAAACCTTTGAAAGCCCAGTGTAAAGCAATCCATCATTCTTACCAAACTGGGTGAAATTTTTAAAAATAAGAAAGTCTCACCAACACAACTTAAAATCTGGCTTTTTGCATAGTTTTACACTTTTCTTTCTATATGAAATAAGTGAAGTAATTTTGATTGTAAAATGTCATTTGTTCTATCTCCCATCCAGGTTAAAAAAATAAATAAATAAATAATGATGCCGGATGCCTCCCTATCATCTCACTCAGAAGAAAACTTTTAAGACTTTCTCAGAATTTTCTTTTTAACTTACTGGATAAACACTCCTCTCCTCTGATAGTGAAAATGACAGTCTTAAAAGTGTTTACAGGAACCCACACTTATCCTTTTCCCGCTTTGCTTTTAGGCTAGATCTTAGGTCATAATTTTAGTTTCCTTTCATTTTTACTTTTCTCAGTTTATTATAAGATCAAAACTACAAGAGGAAAAATGCTGTTGTAGACCTGTTTATTTAGGATGGTCTTTTAGAGGAAAAAATCCAAGCCCTCATTTCTCATTGTCAAGTAGAACCCCATTCATGTGCATGGTAATTGTCAAGAATCATATTTGTAACCACAAAGAACAATAATCTCACACTATCTTCTGGGTAAACTGCTCCTATGTTTGAATTGATTTTGTAAAGAGGTAACTGTGGTTTGTGGATGAAAACATTTGTTTATTTGCATGTTTTTGTTGTTTGTTTGTTTGTTTTCTTGAGATGGAGTTTTGCTCTTGTTGCCCAGGCTGGAGTACAATGGTGCTATCTTGGCTCACTATAGCCTTCGCCTCCTGGGTTCAAGCAGTTCTCCTGCCTCAGCTTTCTGAGTAGCTGGGATTACAGGCATGCGCCACCATGCCCGGGTGATTTTTGTATTTTTAGTAGAGATGGGGTTTCACCATGTTGGCTAGTCTGGGCTTGAACTCCTGACCTCAGGTGATCCGCCTGCCTTTGCCTCCCAAAGTGCTGGGATTACAGGCGTGAACCACCGCGCCTGGCCTATTTATTTGTGTTTTATGGTATTATTTACATTCTCACTGCCACCGTTCTCAGGGCTTTATCAATACCCCACAAAAAAATCACACCTTTTGATTTCCTCCCTTTTTACCTGTGGTAGTAACTCATTTAATCCCATGTTCCCCCCTTCATGAAGCATCTTCTAGTCACTTAGTCTAGAGGTTGAATTTTTCTTTATGCTGTCACTGTTTTTAGCTTGTGCATTTCTTCTAGGCATTCCTTGGTAATGCATAATTTCATAATTATTAAGTGTACATATCTCATATCTTTTAAACTGCAGAATTCCTCAAAGGTTAAACTACCTTAATGACCTTTATGTCTCCATGGCATTTTATAATACCTTAGCATTCCTTAAATATTCAAATGTATAATATGAAGTGTTTGACATTCTCGTAGTAATAGAATAAGCAATACTAACGGGGTATATAACTCAGTTTGGTACAGTTTTTAAAATTTAATTTATAGGCAGTTTGAATTTGAATACAACATTGTTCAGGCTTGTAAATTATTTTAAGAGAGTCAAAATTGATTCTTAGAAAATTGCCTGGTTAGGTGATAGCAGTTCAAATTTTACTTAGTCACCATGATTTGTGTAAGTTACAGAAGCAATTCAGAAGCAAAGCCGTGAATTCTAGGCATGGTGTTATGAATCTCTATGCCCTGGACTTCAGTTTATTGCCTTGGATTATATTTAGGTATGTGTATATATGTTTGCTTTCCTTGAATTTTGAACTCTCTGTTTTATACGTGTACCTTATAACCTTTCTTTTGTTAGGAGATACTTTAAATTGTACATTCTATTTCATCTGGTAAAATCCAGGAAGAAAAAATACTGAGACTAATAATATCTTAACTTTTATGTTACTGTCAATCTAATAGTACATTTTGGGGCCTAATTCTAATGGGGAAGACTAGCTGCAAGAGAGCGACTGGTGTTCTATCCAGTTACTCTCCATGTGACCTTGGAAATTTTCACTGGATCTTAGTTTTCTCATCTGCAAAATGGAACACAATGCTTTCCATACCTATTTTCAGGGTTAAATAAGTTTAATATATGAGAAAGAACTTCACAATCGAAAAGTCTACATGGATGTAAAGTATTACTATTGCTGACATAATAAAAATATTAGTGTCAGTAGAAATTGTGAGTCATTTATAAAGTTAATAGGCTAAGATCTTCTTAATATTCTTAACATTTGGCTAGTAGCGTTTATAGGAATATCCCTCTTTTTGGTGAATACAAAGCGGTAGAACCATGTTTTCAAATTATTATTTGGTTATGCAGGTTTATACTTACATGGATTATTTCAGAAGTATGGGCTTCATATTGAGTTTTGTAAAGAGCTTTCTCTTTGCCAAAACATTTTCAGACTTCAAAGAACCATTGTGTAAAAACTCTTTTACACCAATGTATCTTAAATAGTTTTGATTATTTTATTTAAATAAAGAAGCTGAACAAAAAGTTCTTCACTTTAAAGAGTAGCAAAGTCTTTCCATATGTGTAATAGACACACGTACATACATATGGAAAGACTTTGTCACTTTTGAAAGTGAAGAGTGTGTGTATATATATATATAGGGGTGTGTGTGTATGTATATGTATTATATATAAATATTCTATTTTAAGCATGTTTTTTGGAATACGTGTTTGTAGAAGAAAAGATTTGTAATTGTATGATGTGAATGGATACAGTCTTTTGGTTATTGAAATCTGACATCATTCTGTATTTAAATTTGAATGCCGATATGTGATCTTAGACACGGAGCCAGAAACTTGCATAAAAATGTAATAAGAATAAGAATCTTAAATAGAAATCTTACCGCGATTTCTTTGAAGAATTAGAAAAGGAATTAGAATTGCTTTCATTTTATAAATGCTCACCATTGAAAGGTACAATATTAATGAATCTTTATATTATGCCTCTAGTTGTCTCTTTAAGAGTTACTTTGATAATATAGCCCTTTTGAAAGTGCCACACTGATGGTTTCAGATTGCCTGTCACTGTAATAATATATAGTACTTTCAGTTGTGGTGTCAGTTCTTTATTTTATGTTTACAGAGCACATATCTCAGAACAGTTCAGGAAAGACATAGAAAAGCAGTTGTCATTTATAAAGTGTCTGTTATGTGCCAGAAGGTCATCTAGATGTTTTCTCATGGTTTACTTAGTTCTGACATCAATCAACCTTATAAAGCAGGAGGTATACTATTATCAATTTACCAATGAAGAAACTGAGATGCAGGGATTATGTAATTTGCTTAAGAACACATGACTGTCTGATTTCAAAGTCCCTTTTCTATCCACTCTACTCTCTCTATAATAAGAGCAGGTATAAATGTCTATCTATGTTGTTGTTAATAAAGACTTTTACAAAATGAAGTTCTAATTTGGTTAGGATGTTTTTCTTTTTTTTGAGACAGTGTTACTGGAAAGGGGTCCTGATATGGACCCTGAAAAGAGGGTTCTTGGATCTTGGGCAAGAAAGAATTCGGGGTGAGTCCGTAAAGTGAAAGCAAGTTTATTAAGAAAGTACGGGAATAAAAGAATGGCTATTCCGTAGAGCAGCCCTGAGGACTGCTGGCTGGCTGTTTTTATGGTTATTTCTTGATTATATGCTAAACAAGGGGTGAATTATTCATGAGTTTTCCTATAAAGGAGTGGGGATTTACCCTAGAACTGAGGTGTTCCTCCCCATTTTAGACCATATAGGGAAACTTCCAGACATTGCCATGGCATTTGTAAACTGTCCTGGTGCTGGTGGGAGTGTCTTTTAGCAATCTAATGCATTATAATTAATGAATAATGAACAGTGAGTACTACCAGAGGTCACTTTTATTGTCATCTTGGTTTTGGTGGGTTTTGGTCTGCTTCTTTACCTTGTCCTGTTTTATCAGCAGGGTCTTTTTGACCTGTATCTGGTGGTGACCTCTTATCTCATCCTGTGACTAAGAATGTCTGACCTCCTGGGAATGCAACCCAGTAGGTCTCAGCCTTATTTTACCCAGCCCCTATTTAAGATGGAGTTGGCTCTGGTTCAAATGCCTTCGACAACAGGGTCTTGTCCTGTCACCTAGGTGGAATTACAGTGGTGTGATTATAGCTCACTGCGGTGTTGAATTCTTGAGCTCAAGTGATCCTCCCACCTTAGCCCCCCAAGTAGCTAGGACCAAAGGCATGCACATTTTTCTTTATTCAAATTTTTCTGCCAGGTCACTTTTACTTTAGAGATGAATTTCAGGTCTAAAGTCTAATTTTATTAAAATTAAAAATTTTTGAACAATTAGAATTAGTAGAGTAGGACTGGAAGGGCTTCTTTTAAATTAGACCCAGGTTTAGCAAATAGATTACTCTCAATGAAGATTATCTATTATTGTTTTATTTCATTTTTTGGGACAGGATGTTGCTGTGTTGCCTAGGCTGTAGTGCAGTGGCACAATCTTGGCTCACTGCATGCACCCTCCACCTCTCAGGCCCACCACAGCCTCCCAAGTAGCTGGGACCATAGGCGGGCACCACCACATCTGGCTAATTTTTGTATTTTTTGTAGAGATGGGGTTTCACCATGTTGCTCAGGCTGGTCTCAAGCTTTTGGGCTCAAGCAATCTGTCCGAAGTTCTGGGATTACAGGCACAGCCACACCCAGCCAGCTATTATTATTTTAACTACACCTTTTTAAGTAGCATGTTTTACTCTCCAGGTTTATTTGAAAATAATACAGAGTTTCGAATGTTGTTTGTGTGTGTGTGTGTGTGTATGTGTGTGTGAGAGAGACAGAATTTCGCCCTTATTGCCTGTGCTGGAGTGCAATGGCGTGATCTCCGCTCACCGCAACCTCTGCCTCCTAGGTTCAAGCGAAGTCTCCTGCCTCAGCCTCCTGAATAGCTGGGATTACAGGCTATGCCACCACACCCAACTAATTTTGTATTTTTAGTAGAGACGGGGTTTCTCCATGTTGGTCAGGCTGATCTCGAACTCCCAACCTCAGGTGATTCGCCTGTCTCGGCCTCCCAAAGTTCTGGGATTACAGGTGTGAGCCACCGTGCCCGGCCTTGCATGGTTTTAATAACATCTAAGATTTATTGATTGCTGATTTTTTCAGCAGATACTATGTTAAAGACTTAAATGTATTATCTTGATATCTTTGTCTGATTAATTACTATTGGTATTTTGGTTTTCAGCTTATGCTGCTGTTGTTTTTGTTCAGTCAGCTATACTATTTGGAGTTTTTACTAGTTGAAGTGAAATATAAGTGCTAAGCGCAGTTAAAGTTCCTTGGGCTTTGGGAACCTTGGGCTAGAGAACTTTGGGCTAGATTGATGTCTTTCGAGTTGTTCTGTACTTGGGAAAGTTATTGGGTTTTCTCAACAGTCCTACAGCCCAGACATCTCCTTGTTTGTCAGAAACACAGACTTGACATACTCGATATTTCCATTCCTTAAGAAGTTTTAACATAGAATTACTTTGTTAATACTTAGCCTTTCTTTGTAGGGCCATAAGTGGGAACCTTGGTTCTCTGTGCTAACTGAAAAAGTCGGAGGAAATGTGTGGGAAGTTAGTCTCCTTACCAAGAGGATCCAGATTCAAATCTGGATACTTGCAACAAAAGTCCAGATTGTAATGGGTGTATTGTTTGAAACTATCAAGTTGGAGAGTAAAATATTCCTGGTGTTTTTGCTTATCTAACTGTTGCCATTAGGATAATGTCTTAGCTTGAAAGTGAACTTTGTTATTGGACCACACTATTCAGAGAGGGGCTAGTTGGTCTAGAATTTATCAAGAATTGAGAAACGTTTATTCAGATATATTCATGAGCCTGTATCTTGCACAGAAATACGTTATCTTGAGGTTATCTAACTCTAACACCATTTTATGATTGGACTTCACAGTCTCAACTGCGGAATGAAAAAGTTACTTTGCTAGATTTTGGAAGTGGGCTCTCAAGGAGACTTAAGTTCTTCCGAAATTCTAAAATAATCCATCCAGGTCCTTTGGTTGTGATGGGTGTATCTGTGTTTAAATGATGTTTCTGACTCCTTCGGTTGTAGAGGACAGTGTCTCCTTGTGTCTGTGGCAAGGAGTCTTGTTTGTTTCTCTTTGGTCCTTACAAGACATAGAAAGGGCTCTCTCTCCTTTAGGGATAGATGAGCGCTGTACTCCAGGACAGAAAGGTAGAGGGTTTTCAAAGGCGTGGCAAATTGTTGCCTTTTTAAAATCTGAGTTTTCTTATTTATGTCTCCTTTTTCTAAATTATGGCTTTTTCTTCCAAACCATGCTTTGTTCTCTATTTCTCACACTCCTTATTTTCTTCTATTTTTGTGGGTGGTGGGTCAGAAAGAAAGCTATAAATATAGTCTTTTATGTTGATTGCTCGTTTTCTTCTGGTAGTTGAAAGTTAAGTGCGTTGTAAGTGTATATGATGTTTTCTCTTTCTGGAATGTTTGCAGTGTTCTAGAAATGTTTATAACTTGTACCTAAATTAATATTTTAAGTATTATATACTTAGTTTTTTTTTTGTTTTTTTTTTGCATAGTTCACATGTCACAAATTATAAAAAGTTATACACTGTAGTCTTACTTTCCTCTTCCACACCTGCCTAATTTCCAATTACCTTCTGGTAGTGAGTGATTTTAGTTACTTGTTTATTCTTCCAAAAATTAAGGAAAAATTCATACACAGATCCATAAAAATATATTTTTCTTCTTCTTAAGTTATATCTACATACATATCTGCCCTTGTATTTATTTAATATAAAATACAGTTTGAGGATCTTTCCACATCAGTACATGAAGAGCTCCTGTGTGTGTGATTAACCATTACAGAGTATCACAGGGCTGCAATGAATACCCCTCACATACCTGACCTGGAAAATTTCTGCTGGGCCACAGGGTGCTTGCATTTCTAATTTTGCTAGTTGTTGTAGAAGTGACTTATGGGACTACCAGCATTGTATTAGTACATTTCTTTTCCTTTATTTTAAAAATATAAACTTGTAATATATATGGTAAGATTAACCTTTTTAAGTGTAAAGTTGTATGATTTTTTTTTTCTTTTTTTCCAGAGTTTTGCTCTTATTCCCAGGCTGGAGTACAGTGGCACAATCTCAGCTCACTGCAACCTCCGCCTCCTGGGTTCAAGCAATTCTCCTGCCTCAGTCTCCCGAGTAGCTGGAATCACAGGTGCCCACCACCATGCCCGGCTAATTTTTTTTTTTTTTTTTTTTCTGGAGTCTTGCTCTGTCGCCCATGCTGGAGTGCAGTGGTGCGATCTGGGCTCACTGCAAGCTCCACCTCCCGGGTTCAAGTCTTTCTCCTGCCTCAGCCTAACGAGTAGCTGGGACTACATACAGGTGCCGGCCACCATGCCCGGCTAAGTTTTTTGTATTTTTATAGAGACGGGGTTTCACAGTGTTAGCCAGGATGGTCTCGATCCCCTGACCTTGTGATCCGACCGCCTCGGCCTCTCAAAGTGCTGGGATTACAGGTGTGAGCCACCGCGCCCGGCCAATTTTTTGTATTTTTAATAGAGATGGGGTTCACCATGTTGGCCAGGCTGGTCTTGAACTCCTGACCTCAAGTGATCCACCCGCCTCAACCTCTCAAAGTGCCAGGATTACAGGTGTGAGCCACCACACCTGGCAATTCTGTGATTTTTAATGTGTGTATAGTCATGTTACCACTGTAACCACAATCAAGACTAAGACATTTTCATTGCCCTGAAAAGGTCCCTTGTGCTTTTTTGTAGTCAGTCCTCTCCATCTAGCCTGCCTCTGGCAACCAGTGATCTGATTTCTATCCCTATAGTTTTACCAGCCTTGTACTGTATATAGAGTCATATAGTGTACAGTCTTTTTTGCATGACTTTTTTCACTAAGCATAAGCTTTTGAGATTCAGCCATACTGTTGTATGTATCAATGGTTTGCTTCTTTTTATTGCTGAATAGTATTTCATTATATGGATGTACCAAAATTTGTTTATTCTTTCTCCAAGTGATGAATGTTTAGATTGCCTCTAGTTTTTGGCAGTTATGAATGAAGCTGCTATAAGTGTTCATATATAGTATTAATATGGACATATGTTTTCCTTTTTCTTGATAAATACCTAAATGTGAGATTCTTAGGATATATGATAAGTGTATGTTTAACTTTATGAGCAACTAACAAACTCCTTCCCAAAGCAACTATATCCTATTTTATTTCTACCTGCAATGTACAAAAGTTTCAATTCTGCATCCTCATCAGCACTTACACGTGTCAGTTTTATTTTGTAAGCCATCTTATAGGTGTGTGATGGATAGGTGTGTGATGGTATTTAATTCTGTAATTTAGAAACAACTTTATTGAGATATCATTCACATACCATACAATTCACCCATTTAAAGTATATAATCAATGGTTTTTAGTATATTCCTGGATATACGCAACCATCATCACAATCAACTTTAGGACATTTTATCAGTCTCAAAAAGATAATTCCTATACCCTCATCCTCTATCCCTTCTGTCCTAAGCACCTACCAGTTTACTATCTGTCTATATATTTTCCTATTCTGGACATTTCATGTAAATAGTTTATATGTGGTCTTTGGAACTGGCTTCTTTGATTTAGCATGTTTTCAAGATTCATCCATGTTGTAGTATATATCAGCAGTTCATTTCTTTCGTTTTTTTTTTTTTTCCTTTGTTTTTTGAGACAGAGTCTCACTCTGTTGCCCAGGCTGGAGTGCAGTGGTGTGATTATGGCTCACTGCAG
The DNA here is from genome assembly GCF_003255815.1 of Theropithecus gelada. NCBI lineage: Eukaryota > Metazoa > Chordata > Mammalia > Primates > Cercopithecidae > Theropithecus > Theropithecus gelada. Next base: position 156,084,364 of record NC_037672.1, read on the forward strand.
CTTTGACCGTCCAGGCTCAAGTGATTCTCCTGTTTCAGCCTCCTGAGTAGCTGGTACTATAGGTGTGTGCCACCATGCCCAGCTAATTTTTGTATTTTTTTGTAGAGATGATGTTTCACCATGTTGCCCAAGCTGGTGTTGAACTTTTGTACTCAAGCAATCCTCCCACCTCGGCCTCCCAAAGTGCTGGGATTACAGGCGTGAGTCACTGTGCCTGGCCCAGTTCATTTCTTTTTGTGGACAAGTAATATTCCATTATATAGATAATACTGCGTTTTGTGTATCCATTCATCAGTTGACGAACATTGGGTTGTTTCTACCTTTTGGCTCTTATGAATGATGCTGTTATAAACATTCATGTACAGGATTGCAGTTCCTTTAATCATTAACAGTGAAAACCTTTCATATATTTACTTTCCATCCATATCTCTTTGGTGAAGTTCTTTTCAAATATTTTGCCCCCATTTTAATTTCTTTCTTTTCTTTTTTTGAGATGGAGTTTCACTCTTTTCACCCAGGCTGGAGTACAATGGCATGATCTCGGCTCACTGCAACCTCCATCTCCCGGGTTCAAGCAATTCTCCAGCCTCAGCCTCCTGAGTAGCTGGGATTACAGGTGCCCCACCACTATATCTGGCCAATTTCTGTATTTTTAGAGAGATGGGGTTTCACCATGTTGACTACGCTGGTCTCAAACTCTCGACCTCAGGTAATCTGTCTGCCTTGGCCTCCCAAAGCGCTGGGATTACAGGTGTGAGTCACTGTGCCTGGCCTTAATTCCTTGTTTTGAAATAAATTTAGATTTACAGAAAAGTTGCCAAAATAGTACAGAGAGTTTCCATATGTATACCTGACACTCAGGTTCTCCTGCTGTTAATAATTTAAGTACATTTGTCAAAAGTAAGAAATTAATATTGAATCAATACCATTAACTGCAGACTTTTATTTGGATTTTGCTAGATTTTCCACTCATGTTTTCTTTTTCTTCAGGATCCAGTCCAGGTGTACTATATTGCATTTAGCATTTTTAAAAATGTGGTTGTTTTTCCTTGAGTTGTAAGAGTTCTTTATATGTTCTGGATACAAGCACTTTATTAAATGCCACTTTTTCACTTGGCACAGTTCTCCAAAGTAATTTTATTAGTAGTAGAATCATTATTCATGTTAGATTTGGGTGTGAAAGAAAGAAGACTTAAGGATGACTTGAAAGTTTCTGGATGGCTGGGGATGTTAATTATTGGAGAAAAGGACTTCAGGAAGACCAGGTTTGATTAAGACAGTGAACAGTGGGTGGTGCTGGTGGTGGTAGTGATTAAGAGCTTAGTTTAGAACAAGGAGAGTTTGAGATGCTTATTTGTAATCCAGAGAGGAGTTGTCCAGTAAATACCGTAGTTTGGACTTCACTGGTTAGGGATTTAAGGTTACTATGCTTTTTAACTACTATTTGACATCTATGTATAGGTAGATGTCTTTATTTTCTCTAAACAGTGTGAATGCCTAGCACACTACTTGACATGCTAGAAGTGTTTAATGTTGAATATGTTGAATTGAAATGTAAATTTCAGTTCTGTTTTCTATAATGAGATATTTTACTGTAATAATAGTTTCTGGTGTTTGAAGTGTACATTATTTTCTTTCAACTGAACTTGAATATAATATACTTTTATCAAGTCATGAGAAAGTTTGATAACCTTTCTTAAGGAATAATTTTTGGAAATGTGTAGACATTAAAAAAATAGAGCCTGCCCCTGAACTGGCTACTGTTCCCTGAAGCCTGTATTCCTGACCACTGTGAAAAGTGCCATCCTTGATCCTAGGCTTCCTGTCCTTAATGGCCATTGGTTGCTAATGCTAAAACTGTGTAAGAAGGTAAATTTGTAATCATCATAGGTTATTTGTAAACAGAAAAGGTGGGGGGGTTGGTAGTAACTGTATTTTGGCTCTGTTCAGTGGGCCTAGAAATTTATTTGACTACATTTAACGCTCTTTTGAAACTTACCTTAGTTTAAGGAGTTTACTGTATTAGTCTATTTGGGCTGCCATAACAAAATACCATAGACGGGGTGGCGTAAACAACATAAATTTATTTTCTCACAGTCTTGGAGGCTAGAGGTCCAAGAATAAGGTTCTGGTCAGTTCATTTTCTGGTGAAGGCCTGCTCCTGGCCTGCAGACTGCTTTCCTGCTATGTCCTCACACAGCCTTTCCTCTGCTCGTAGGAGGAGAAATGGAGGAGGAGCAGAGGGAGAGAGCAGGTGCTCTGTCTCTCCTCTCATATAAGAACACCAGTCCAACTGGACCAGGGCCCCTCCCTTATGATCTCATCCAACCTTGATTACCTCCCAGAGGCCTCCATCTCCGAGTACTATCACGTTGGGATTAGGGCTTCAATATATGAATTTTAGGGGAATACAGTTTAATCTATAACATGTAACCATAGTAGCATCTTTAATACTGGGGTTATTTTGCACTTTTGTGTATGAGAGAGAATAAAGAACATACCTTTTAAGGTATTTATACCTGAGGTATCATTCTAGGAAATGAGAATGAGTTTGTGAAAAATAAAAGCAAAAAAAAAAAAAAAAAAAAAAATCCTGCAAAGATTTAAACTTACTGGGAAGGGAGGTTTAAATTTCTGAAATGCTTACATGGTAGAATATTTTAAAAATTAGAAATACATGCAACTCATTACCTGTAAGCACAAAGAGTAACTGTAATTCTTTGAAAACGTTTCTTTATCCTGTTTGAATTGATTTAATGAGTTAAAAAATTGGTGACTTGTAATTAGCTTTCAACTAATGTTCTAGGGTTCTTAAATTCGTTTCTTGAGTGGGATAAATGTGTCCACATAAGATTTTATTGCATTATTAATTTTCATGGTATAATTGACTTTCACACAGACTGAATTACTAATTAGTATAATGTTAATGGATATGGTTTAATTTTACATCATGTGGCCTGATACACAAGCTTTCTCTAAGAAAGTATTGGGATGAGAAGTATCTCCTTAGAGATTTTACATTGGTACCAGTTTTATACCACCCCTACATTGCTGAAAGGAGCTCTGATTTGAAATGGATGGAGATACACAAACACACACACATATGCGTATAAGATGGGTATCTATACCCAAAACATCTAAAAAGCACTGATGTAGACTATTTTTCCTTTTTGATAGAAAGTAGAAAAGTATAAAGTTTATGTTTTAGTGTGTCCAAGTTATCCAGCTAAAGTTACTAATACTAATACATTTGGTTTGGTAATAGTTTTCTCTGCCACATTGAATAAAACTTTATCTCTTTCAGCTTTTGACATTTAAACAGGTGTAGGGAGAGGTAAGAATAATTTCATACCTTAGGCTAAATTTTAAGAGAATTTTACTCTGTTCATATCTCTTTGGCTTGAGTAAATAGATGGTACTAAATAAGTGAAATGATCCCTTGTGGTGGGTTAATTGATTCATTTGGGAAGTACAGAGATCCATGTGAAAGACTATGATTTCTACATTGGGGAATTTTTTTTTTAATGATGTAGACAAGATAATTTTGAAATTATATATTGAGTTTGGGTGATTGAAAGAATTAGGAAATGTGTAATAATCTTAAAGCATATTTTTTGTCTACTTGTTTACCTCACTGAAGCATAAAACTCTTCTCTGACACCATTTGAACCAAAAATTACAGAACAAGGATACCAGTCATGTACTCCTAAATTATAGTTAGTTTATATGCACTGGAAGGATACCCACCTTTACTACCATGTGAGGGAAACTTCTGGGGACAGTAATGAATTGAAATAGGTAAAGCAGAAGAATAATGTAAATTTTCCATGAAATAGAGTCTCAGGCAACTTGGTGCATCTGACTAGGTAATATTTTCAGTGAATGGGTGAATATGGCATAAGTCATAATTGTGTAAAGCTCTAGGAAAGGCACATTTGCACACTTGAGGCCCTTGGTCGCATGTCAGATACTTTTGAGCACACCTACTGTGTGTGTATGGCACTGTGTTGCCAAGTACGTTGGGATACACAGATTGGTAAGGCATAGTGCAGGGAACTCACAGTCCAGTGAGGGTGGTACCCATAGGTGAAGAATTCATACCACAGCTTGGAAGTGCAATGATGAAGCTGTGTGGAAAAGGGTGAAAGAAACTTGGATATGCATGGGTCAGATGACAGACTCCATAACTGTTTCCATTAACAGGATTGTTGCTTCCCCAGCAGCCCCTTCTATACAGTTTCTTCAGTCTCATTTTAGGTCATATTTCTGTAATACTTATGGCTTGGAGAAGGGCATCCTATTTAATGTGAGACACACATCTGAAGCACAGAATGAAAAATAAAAACCTTAGGCATTTTGAGCAGTATTTCCTTTACCTGTCATGTATACAGCCTGCTCCAAAATACATGGTGTGTGCTATTGGAGAAATCTAAAAACAAAACAAAACAAAACACAGAGCACTTTAAATTTTTTTCCTTAAAGGTTATTATGGTAATTTTAAATCCTGAAATATAATTATTGCAGGGATATTAAGCTCAAAATTATTCTAAAGTTATCTTTCGTTAAATGTGGTTTGTTAAAAGATTTCCCATTGTTCAGTATTAGTAAGTGGACAGTGAACAAAGAGGACAGATTTTTGTCAAGCATAAACAACTTTTGCATCCTGTTTATTAAATAGAAAATACCTCAGTGAATGTCTGTGCTAAAAATAGATTCCTTCAGATTTTTAGTTTTGTCCTATTAGGGGTGGAGTCATTGAACAAGAAGAAAGGCATCCAGTAAACAGGAATTGTGTGCTGAGAGGTAGATTTTGCAAGGGAAATGGAGGCTTATGCGCTCAGAATTTGAGTTATACCATTTCACCATTATGAGTACCTTTTTAAGAATGTTAGATTTAATGGAGTGCTAAATGGTCTATTTCATTACTGCTATGAATGATAAATTATCTTGACTAGGACTGTATGTTGCAGAATAAAGTTTTGAAAGTTGACAGTGGTGTTTTCTCAGATTCATTCATTGTCATGTTTAGCTTGATGTTCTCAATGTTTTATACTGTTTGGAGGTAATTTTCCATTTTGGGTAGAAATAGTTTTAGTGTAGTTAAATATGGTTAGTATAGATTCAGTAATTTAGTATAGCCATTTGTTTTTACATTTGCATATATGTATTCAAGAAAGTTTGAAAATGAGAGGTATAATATTAAAAAATTACTCTTCCCCTCCTGGAAATCAAGCAAATAAACAGCAAATGAACCTGAACTTACCTTTCTCTTTTAAAAGCAATTGTTGTTGGAAACTATATATTAATTCCAATGATATTACCATTTCTTAAAAGATATTTTTTGGGATGTCTCTTTGTAGTTGCCAGGTGTGAGGTTGCATGTGACAGCTTTAAATGTTACAAGTATCAGAGAATTCAGGATTTGCTATGGGCTGTGAAAATATAGAAGTAAATAACCAAGGTAATGTAGAAGACTGTTCTAATTATGGGGGATCAAGATGAGGAAAGGTTCTCAGTGACAACTCTCTAGTAGACAAAGAAGTAGGAAATGAAATCAACAAGACCAGCTTGTTATTTAGCAGATGAGGCCTGGGAGGACAGAATTTAACATTGATAACGCCAATTTAATGTTTCATGAAAGATTGTGTAAGCAATAATGTTGAATCTTTGTAAGCCAAACACTTTTTTCTGAATTTAAAAAATTTATTTTTTATTTTTTATTTTTTTATTTATTGTTGAGACAGAGCCTCACTAAAAAGAAGAGAAATTTTTTTAGAGACAGAGTCTCACTCTGTTGCCCAGGCTGGAGTGTAGTGGCGCGATCTCAGCTCACTGTAACCTCTGTCTCCTTGGTTTAAGTGATTCTCCTGCCTCGGCCTCCGGAATAGCCGGGACTGCAGGTGCCTGCCACCTCGCCTGGCTAATATTTGTATTTTTAGTAGAGATGGGGTTGAGCTCAAGTGATCCCCCTGCCTCAGCCTCCCAAAGTGCTGAGATTAGAGGTGTGAGACACTGTGCCTGCCCTAAAAATATTTTGTAAAAATAAAAAATACAAACACTTTGCAACCCAGTCTAAAACAGCGTAAGAGAAAGTTTCCCTCCTGTATACTACTGTTCCAAATTTCCTAATTTCTTTTTATATACTTGAATGAAAATTTTTATAATCCTATCAGGATATTTAGGTATATTTTGTAAGTTAAACAAATGAAATCATTTCATACACATAGTTCTTGCCTTTTCTTTTAAATATTTCCACGAGATGATTCAGAGGTCAGCCTCATTCTGTCCAGCAGCACAGTATTCCCCTGGATACCTCATTATTTATCTTAGCAGTCCCAAAGGATGAACATTTAGTGTGTTTCCCGATTCCGTGTCCCCTTACACATAGTGCTGTGGTGAATATCATTATGTGTGTGTGTGTGTGTGTGTGTTTGTAGATGCTTTTTGTGAGTAGATGCATAAATTAGGTCCCCGGTAGTGGAATTACGGAGACTAAGTGTGTATGTGTGTATATACATATTTATATATATATATATAAACATTTTTATATATTTATTTTTTTAACATTTTGGTAGTTATTGCCAAATGGCTCATTGAAAAGGCTGTACCAGTTTATATTTCCACCAACAGTGTATAAAAAGTCCATGCCAGCGATGGATTTTCATTAAACTTTACCACTTTTGCCAATCTGAGAAGTGAAAAATTGTATCAGTCTTTAGATAACATTTCTTTGATTCTGAGTGAGGCTGAACATATTTTTATGTGGTTAGTGGCCAGTATTAAAGATAATTTTAACCAGTTTTACATTTACTTCAGTTATAAATAATTAATATTAAGTGGCGAGACAGGCTCAACAAATAAATGGGACCAGAAAACCTCACCCATCTGTAACATAAGAGAAGTATCTCAGTGTATCACTGTTGTTGGAGGCATATGTGCAGAATGAAAGACAAAGCAAATTCCCCTGTACCTTCTGAGTATGTGTGACCAAATGTCTTTTCTATGTTGTGTACATCTAAGATTCTAGGAATAGCAATTTTATCTTTATTTAAATAATGTTATCTAGAACAATTGAAAAAATTATTTAATTTGGGTATTTTTTTTTGGACTTGGAAAGTAAGAAGTACCCTAATGTCACTCAGAACATTAAAAATGTTGAAAATGTCTTTATTCTTTCTTCTGTTTTTGTTGTAGTCAGAAGTTAATGGATTTATAGCTTTGACAAAATGAGGAACATTTTTCTTGTGTATATTAAACCTCCATTGATTTCTGACAAAACCAATAAGCAATTTATTTGGAGTATTTGAAAATAAATTATAGGATGAAAGAATCCTACTAGTGCGTTGGCAAGTGGATGGGACCAGATGATCAAATATTTCATTTCTATGTCTACATTTCATGAGTCAGTTTCACACAACAGCTGCTGTGGGGGAAGGGTTGACTTACCAGAATACTTCATGGTTTATTTTTTTAAAAAATGAAATTCATTTGGATATGAATGGGTAAACCAAGAAAGTTTATTGCTAATATATAAAAATATATAAATAAAATAAAGATAAATATAAAAAAATTTTTTAACATATCATTCTAAAAAAAGCCTTTAAAATTTTTCTTTTCAGTTTAAATTAGAGAAAGCAATGGTTAATTTTAAAATCTTCTTGCTTATAAATAGTATGAGTAGCAAATATTTGTTGGATAGTTTCTGTGTGCCAGGCCCTGTGTTAAACATTTCACCTGTATTATGTATTGGACACATTATTTCCATTTTTCAGAAGAGGCTTTGAAAGTGCAGTTGATTTGTCAGGGCTGACACAGATGGTATGTGGAAGAACTAGTGGTATGATCCAGGGACTCTGGTTCTAAAACTTGTGCTCTTAAGCATTGTGTTAGAATGACTCCAAGTAATCAAGAAGAACAAATATAATTTGTGAATTGAGCTTATCTCACTAAAAACCTGCGTTTTTAAAACATTAATAAACTTCCTTGAGTAATTTTAAGCATTAAGAAGAAATTAGTTGCTGGGCTTGGTGGCATGCACGTGTAGTCTCAGTTTCTTGTGACGCTGAAAATCACTTGAGCTCAGGAGTTCCAGGCTGTATTGTATGATGATCGCTCCCGTTTATAGCTACTGCACTCCACACTGGGCAATACAGTGAGACCATGTCTCTTTAACAGCAACCATCACCACCAAAAAAAACAAAACCCTTTATTTTTTTCTTTTCTACAATAAATTTCCTCTAATTTTGTTTTTGGTTTAGGTCTTAATCTTCCCTAGTTTGGGTTCCAAAGATCTGTGGAAACTCACACGATAGATGGAAACTTGTAAAAGTGAGAAGCACATAAAAATATTTATTTGGAATGTTTATTTTATCAATCTTATGGTATATTCAAGGAGAATATATTTTCTCACAGCAAATATTCCACTGGGCCCATACCTGCCAATTAATAAAAGGAGGATTTGTAATACCATGTGATATAATGTAGTTTATTTTGACTGAGAACTTGGATCAAATGTAATTTTTTCTTCTTTTTAACAGCTGCAGGGATATACACTTAAGGCTCTGGGTAAGAGCTGGATCAAATGTTACATGGTTGCTTTAAAGTTGATACTTAATGGGGAGTTGAACGGAATAGGTGTTTCTGGCGTTTTTTGAATGAGCAGGGTGCTTTAGAGGAAAAATGTCTCCTCTGACTCTGAGCAAATGCCTGCCTTTTTGACAGATCATGTTGCCATGGAGAAGTATATAGTCTATAAATTGTAACTTGCAGTAACAGGCAAGAATATGGCATTGGGTTGTCATGTGGGGCTGTGAGAACAGAGTGAGTCCAGATGTATATAGTCAGTTTGTTCAGAGATGTTATTTTACAGTAGCCAGGTGCCCACTGGTCTTTCTATAATCTCTTTTTCTCATAATCTTTTTTCCTGTCTATATGTATATGTCTGACATAGGATCAGTGAAACCGTGTAAGTAACTCTTTCCCTTCTTTAGTCTCATAGTCTTCCCTTTAGAGCAAATCACTGTTGAAAATTTGGTGGGTGTCCTTCCAATCCATGTTTTTAATTCCTTTACTTTCTGTATAGCTGCGTAACCACAGTTTTGTGTTTTTTAAAGTTCATCCGAATACCATCATCCTTCATATATCATTCTGCAACCTACCTTAGTCTTACTGTATTTTTTGAGGTCTCTTCATGTTGACATTAATCAGGTTCATTTATTTTAGTTGGTCATAGTATTCCATTGTACTGCATTTGATCTAGTCCCTTAGTAACAGACTTTTAGATGTTTTCTTTTTGTATTTCTGTGTAACTCTTCAGTTCCATTTGTTCCTGTCCTTTCTGTGGTGTTGCGTATAGGAACTCAGTACATACTTACTTGACTTTGTTTTGATTTGACTAAAGCTAGGTCATGAGCTATGAAGCTATCCTTCATCTGTTTCAGTTCTTTCAGATTGTCTCAGTTCAGTTTATTTTTAATCGTTTTAGGTACTTTCCAGTCATTCGTTCTCATCACATGTTTACTCTGTTGAACTGTGATATGTATTACCCATGTACTTGTAGCCTGGCTAGGTTTTGGGATGTAATTGTCTTTTCGAGATATGGATTTTTTTCCAGAAATTATAAGTAACAGCATTGCTGTTGCAAGAAGCTGCCTTGTAACATCTTTGATGGCTCTAGGAATTATAGAGAAAGCATAGCTCTAACCTTTTAAGTACTTTTGATCATACTCCATTGATGTTTTTGCTTATTAAACAACTTGCTTTTTAATTTTTTTCTTTCTTTCTTTTTTTGGAGACGGTGTCATCCCATTGCCCAGGCTGAAGTGCAGAGGTATGATCACAGCTCACTGCAGCCTCTGCCTTCCTAGGCTCAGGTGATTCTCCCACCTCAGCCTCCCAAAAACCTGGAACTGCAGGCATGCACCAGCACACCTGGCTAATTTTTTGTATAGACAGTATTTCACCATGTTGCCCAGGCTGGTCTCAAACTCCTAGGCTCAAGTGATCTGCCTGCCTCAGCTGCCCAAAATGGTGGGATTATAGCCATGAGCCACTGCACCTGGCCTGTTTTTTCCCCCCCTTTATTATAGTAATACTATTCAGAAAGTAGTGCTGAGGACTCAGTGTGCCCAATACAGTTGTCAAAATACAAGTTATATCAGCGCTTGCTGTCAGATAGAACATAATGCAAGCCACCTGTGTAATTTTTAATTTTCTGGGAGCCACACTATAAAAGGTAAAGTGAAATGGGTAAAATCAATGTTATTTACCCAGTACACCCCAAAACATTGCCATTTCAACATGTGATCTATATAACAGCCTATTGAGATAATTTATATTCCTCTTTTCTTACCAGCTCTTCAAAATCCTAACATATGTTCCCCAGGACCAGCGGCATGTCAAGCATTCCATAGCCAGTGTGTTTAGTGGCTACCATGTTAGATAGTGCAGGTATAGAAAATATATGTTTAAGAGGTATTAGTAAGGATCAGAGTGACTGGGGCTGAGGGGAGGTTTCAGGGAGGAGATGGAGGTACCAAGAGCTGAGCAGATCTAAGCCATCAGGTGCCATGTGGACTGGTTGGAAGAAAACCCAGGTGCATGGCTTAAGCAAAGATGATGTGTGGTGGGAGCAACTCTGGCTTATTCCAGAAACAAGTAGCTGACTTGTCATAGAGGGCTAGATTTCAGAAAAGTGGGAAGGAAGCGTTGATAGGTAAACTGTCACCACTTGATAAGGAGTTGTGGGTGTCGGAGTTTTACGCTGTCTGTATGTAACAGTATCTTTTTTTTTTTCTTCATAGAAGGCGGCTTGTCAGGTTTATGAAACTATTCCTTCCATATTTCATGGTTGTCCTTGCAGAGTGAATTATGATTCTGATAAACTATGAGGTCATTGTTATATAATTCTGTGAAATTATATATAAGTTGGATGTTTACCACTGTAAGGAGAATGACTTAAGAGGAATGAGAATGAGTTTACAAAAGCAACAAAAAGTGGAATGTTAGTTGGATGTGCATGTTTAATACTTTGGGTCTAATAGATTATGCCATAAAAAAATCAGAAGTTTCAACTTTAAAACTTTAAAAAGCATGTAAGCTTTTTTTTTTCTTTTCTTTTCTTTTCTTTTCTTTTTTTTTTTTCCTTTTGGTGCAGTATAGGGATTATTAGGATAGTTCCTGGTAAGTTATAAAGCCTAAAGGTTTCAATCTTTGAAGAACTCAGTTAACTGGAGATAAAAGTCATTTGATGACTGCTTGTTATGTGTCAGTATTTATAATTATGTGTATTAATTTAATGCTCAGAAGAACCTAATGAGGTAGATGCTACTACTGTTATTACTATTATCATGTTACAGATGAAGAAACTGTCTGTCTTATGATACTGTCTGTATATGTAATAATAATCGTATGGAGAGGTGACTTAACTTGTTCAAGGAGGAAGAACTGGGATTTGAATTCAGGCTACCTGGCACCAGAACTAATGCTATTAACTCTGATGCTTCACTGCCTATTGTGGGGACTGACTTAGGTTTCTTCCCTCCCAGCTTTTCTTTGGTATCTAGTCATTTCTCCCCGGCTCTCATAATTTTTAATGTGAAAACATTGGTACAACCTGACTGAAGGAAGGAAGGACCTCATACTGTCTGTACTATCTTTGCAGCCTTTCTGTACTTCCAAAATAAAGTTTTAAAAAAAGAGTCACTATTGACAACCTGTAATTCTCTTCTTTTCTGTTGTTTTTTGTAGAGATGGATTGGTCTCACTTTGTTGCCCTGGCTAGTTTTGAACTCCTGGCATCGAGCACTTCCTCCCCACTGGCCTCCCAAAGTTCTGGGATTACAGGCATGGGCCACAGCGCCAGGCCTCTTTTTTATTTTTGACTTTATTGTTCTATTAACCAGTCTTTTCTTTTTATATGAAACTAAACATTAATGACTGAACATTATTGGATAAAATTATTTGCAGCATAAATGGTACTATCCTTAAAAAACACAAAGAATTTTTACAACTCAAAAAAGCAAACATATTAATATAATGAATAAAGGAAAAAAAGAAATGGTTTAAAGTATATGAAAAATGATTTTCACTAGAAACTAAACATGCAGTTTGCACAAAATGCCTTTTTTTTTTTTTTTTTTTTTTGGTTTATGAAACTGGAAAAAGTTTATAGAAAAAAGAGGATAATACTCAGTTTTCCTAGGGCTTTGAGGAGACAGACAGGTTAGCCAGCTACCCAAGGTCATACAATATCAAGTGGCAGGGATATATTGTAGCATTGCTTAAAGTTGTAGAAAAAATAGCAAGATATTAAATATTTATAATGAATAGCTTGATAGAGCAAATAAAGAATTTGGAATAAAAGATTATTTTTTAGTTGCTCCTGAAGATATTTTTGGCTAGATGTCAGTGATGAAAGCTGATTACAAAACAGAATGCATACTATAGTTGAATATTCATTTAAAATTACACTCATGTATTCATATACATGTGAGTAGAAATCATCTCCACAGAAAGATTCCAATTGTTGCTTTCTCCTTACTAGGTGTGTGACTTTAGTCAAGATACCTAATCTCTCAGTGCCTTAAGTTTTCTTTGAAGAGATTCCTTTACAGATTTACAGGTAGTTGAAACGATTAAATCGGAGGAAAAGCAAAGAGTTTTTGGCAATGCCTGGCTCACGTGCCTAATAAATGGCCCTCACAGCTGTTTTAAAAAATCTTATTTCTGGCTGAAGAGATTGCAGATAATCTAAAATTTCTTATTTTGTCCTATTCATGTTTAACATTTTCAACAATAGATATCTTTTATTTAAAAGCTAGGAACTGTTTTGTTTTTAGGTTAAAGAGAGCAAAGATAGATTTGATGTCACATTGACATCTAGTATATTAGATCTATATCAGAAATTATTATTATTGCTTACTGAATTGCAAAGTCTAGAGAATCACTCATCTGATGTTGAAAAACAGCCCTTCAACCACATTTACAGTTAATAGTATTCATAAAGAAATAGTAGGTTTTTTTGAATCTTAGTCCCAGTCTTTAAAGTAGATAGTTAGGCAAGGTTCAGTAACTAGGAATAGATGTTGAAAATTGTAAATGCAAGTTTCTTATATTTGTTTTTAGGAAAGTTTTAAAAATTATTTCTTATACTTCGAATCAGGAAGTGTTATGATTCCTTAATAAAGAGAAAGTCAAACTATCAGATTATTTACTAATTTGGGGAGTTGAATATAATGTTTCCAATAATGTTTCCTGATTTTATTTCCGTTTTGCCTTTAAATCCTTTGAAACATCTTACACATACGGTGGTCCATGTTTAACTACTGCCTGTTAAATGCCAACTCTTCTATTTAAAATGGATTTTCACTGTTTTTTTTTTTTTTCATGGCTTTCTTGGAAACCACTCTTGGGATTGTGTGTACTTAAGCATTGAGTTTACAAGTGAATCCAGATTTCATATTACATTTTCTGAATAGTACAGTGTACATTTATCTGCTTATTGGTTGCATTCTGGTGCAACTGTCAAGAACAGGTCTAGAAGAAACAAAACTAAAACTAGTTCTTATGAACACATTTGTTTTATGTAATCTCTTTTTGTAGTCTATTTTATTAAATTTTAATATTTTATAAATGTTTGTTACTTTGTTTATTGGTAAAAGGATGTTGTGGACAAATTATTTTTTGGGTCCAAATTAAACTTGGATTAAACAAGTTTATTATTTACTGCAAGCATTTTTTGAGCCCTTCTTCTAATCTGCATCTTGCCTCTCTAAGGCCAGAGAGGCTAGAATGTATGTTTCCCAAAATCGATTGACTTGACTAAGCCACTCTTTTGCATAACTGTCATGAAACACATTCTGGGAAATAACTGTTCTAAATAAAAATACAGAAAGAGGGCAGAAGATAAAGCTGAAATATTTATTCATTGAATAAAAAATGAAACTGGCACTTAAAACCATTGCTTTTTGTGGACACAGATTTAAAGGTTTAGTTTTTTGTTTGTTTGCTTTGTTGAGACAGAGTCTCGCTCTGTTGCCCAGGCTGGAGTGCAGTGTCATGATCTTGGCTCATTGCAACCTCTGCCTCTGGCTTCAAGCAGTTTTCTGCTTCAGCCACCCAAGTAGCTGGGATCACAGGTGGCTGCCACCATACCTGGCTAATTTTTGTATTTTTAGTAGAGACAGGGTTTCACCATCTTGCCCAGACTGGTCTTAAACTCCTGACCTTGTGATCCACCCAACTCAGCCTCCCAAAGTGCTGGGATTACAGTTGTGAACCACCGAGCCTGGCCTAAAGTTTTAGTTTTTCTTCTTCCTCTTCATCTCCTCTCCCTCATCCTCCTCACTCCCTTTTTTAAAATAAGAGACTGTTTTTTGTAAACAATGAAAAAGAACCAGAGACTTATTCTGAGTATGTATTTACCTAAATAGATTATTTCTGTATGTATAGTACTGTGAGTGCTCAGACACTGCATTAAGTAATTGAGACTATCCAATCAGGTAAGCGCTTTATAGAGTGAAACTGCTTGGTATTGCGTAGTTTACCCATTGTTTGTTTTAGTGCCGCTATAATCAGAAGTTCTTAGGAGACAGAATTGCTATCATAAACAGATGTGATGGTGAAAATGTAATTTCAAAACTTTATAATATGTTGTGGCACTAATGGGGGGGGGTGGTCTAAAAACAGGCACAGGTGGAGGTTGGATCTAGAAAATTAGCCCTATAATCTTAGTTGTTTTACTTAGAATGTTGTGTTTTCCTTGCTCTTGACTTTGCAAATCCTAGTAGAAGGTTCACTAAGTAGTATTAATTTATATTGTTATTAGCAGTATCACTTAATCTTGTTATCACTTAATCTTGTTATTTGTGGTAGTTATATACTATAAAGTCACCCTGACCACTGAATTAGCAAATAATGAACCATTGCTTCTAGGGGAAATACAGGGTTAAGTTCCTGCAAACTTCTGGTGACATTTTCATCAGCTGATTAATACATAACCTCATATTATGTGTGCTTTTGTTTAAAAACAGCTTATTTAATATATATGGTTGATTCATCAACATTAAACTCCTGGCCAGGAGCACTATAACGCATGCTTGAATGAAGTGTATCGAACACACATATTTTCTCTGTAAGGCACATCACAGGCTTCTTCTGCTTACAGAACACGAGACCAGCACTTAAGCATTTTGTTTGGAGGCCGTTTTAAACAGTGGAATCACCAGAGAACACACAAGAAGGGGAAAAACCTGAGACCTAATGTACCGTGAAGAGAAACTTGTTTACTGTATAAGAATTGAAACAGGAAGGCAGAGGGCCACTTGTTCAGCCTCAGCTGGAAATGTGTTTGTTGGACAAAAATTTTTTGGTGCTCTCTGCATGTCCCTTAAATGACCATGGAAGTCCAGGAGTACTGACTGTTCGAGTTACAAATAAATTTTAGCAAGTAGGCAAATTCACGAGGACGGAATCCTTGAATAATGAGGATCCAGCAGTATTTGGATTGTTTTGGAATCAGGTGATGACCCAGAAGCTAAGGTTTCAGGTAACTCAGCTCGTGTTCCCCTGACTGCCCTCCTTTTCTGCTTTGCTACTGTTGTTCTCTCCAGCTTCAGTGTGAAGTATGTGTAGGTTGCTCCTGATCCAGCAGGCAAGAGAATAGAGGGTGACCAGGTAATGGGATTGGAGGCGTGAACAGAGCTAGGGCTTGGCTGTAGACATTTTGCTGATTGTGCCCACAATTGTTGGATCAATCGGAGACTTACATTTTACTTTCCTATTTCCTATACTTTTAAGTATTAGTGTAATTTATGATGGAGAGTATAAATGTTGGTTTCAAAGTTAGGTTATACCCTGTGGAACAAGTCAGTATAGATGCACATTCGTTCAACTTGTTTAAAGGACTTTAAGTTATACCATACAGCTGTTTGGCTTTTTTGTTCCCATGTGGGCTCATGGTTGCTCACAGCTGCAGTCAGTGATAAATGCTTATCTCGGGAGTCCAGGTCAGTTTGGTGCAGGTCAGTTGAGTTGGTATGAAACTGAAAACATGAGTTGAATGCAGTCAAATGACCAATTTTGAGCATCGCTTGTTAGCTGGTTATTAAGGAGGTTTTTTTTTTATTTAGTTTTTTGAGACAGAGTTTCGCTCTTGTCGCCCAGACTGGAGTGCAATGGCGCTGTCTAGACTCACCACAACCTCCGCCTCCCAGGTTCAAGGGATTCCCCTGCCTCAACCTCCCAAGTAGCTGGGATTACAGGCATGCGCCACCACGCCTGGCTAATTTTGTATTTTTAGTAGAGATGGGGTTTCTCCATGTTGGTTAGGCTGGTCTCAAACTCCTGACCTCAGGTGATCCACCGCCTCGGCCTCCCAAAGTGCTGGGATTACAGGCATGAACCAGTGCGCCCGGCCTTTTTTTTCTTGAGATTGTCAAATTGATTTTATGTGGAAACTTGGTTCTTGAGAAAATTTTTAAAAATACCTTATTAAGGGCCTGTTCTGCATGAAGTCCTGTGCTGGACTGTGGACAATGAATTGGTATAAATAAAATTGCTATTCCTCGGCTGTTAGAAGCTCGCAGTCTGATACAGGATGCAAAATATTAAAAAACAAAAAGCAAAGTTGTGGTGGGCTTCAGGAAATAAATTTATTAGAGAGTAGGGTGCTTGGGGAAGGTGTGGTGAGAGGGAGGTAAGGGCCAGTATCAGTGATTATGTTGTGGCTTTTTGTGTAAGTGTGTGTTTGTGTTGGGGGGTGTCTGTGTTTAAAGTAGGGTGTCAACTTTAAAGCTCTGCATCTTAGGAATATAGCAGCTGTGCAAAATTGATGGGAATGAGAAAAGAGAGCACCATCTTGTCGCGTTGGTAGGAGACAGGTACTTCTTCATCTAGAGGGACAAGGGCCTTTCACCAGACGCTTGATTGGCAGTGGGAAGGAGCTGTTGAGGAGCAACAATCAGTGTGTCTTGATCACTGAATACGGACAAGGAGAAAGTAGAAAGTAAGGTTTTACGCTATTTACATAATAAATGGGCCAGATGTGGTGGTTCATACCTGTAATTCTGGCCCTTTGCAAGGCTGAGGCCGGCATACTGCTTGAGCTCAGGAGCTTGAGACCAGCCTGGGCAACATGGCAAAACCTCGTCTCTACAAAAAACACAAAATTTAGCTAGGCATAGTGTTGTATGCCTGTAATCCTGCTCTTTGGAGGCTGGGGTGAGAGAGTCACCTGTGTGTGGGAGGCAGAGGCTGCAGGTGAGCCAGGATCACACCACTGCACTCTGGGATGGGCAAGAGAGCGAGACTCCGTCTAAAACAAAGTAAGAAAGAAAAGAATGAATGTTTCTTCTCTAGTCTGTAAATCATTCTCAAAGTCAAATCTGGACTCAGAGGCAGAATGCCCATGCCTGAATCTATGAAATTCTTTTGCATTGTTTTATTTTTAGCTGTGAGAAAATATTTTTAAAATTGGTATGTCCATGTGGGTATGGTTTTTTCAAGAATACTTTATTGTGGAATAATTTTAGATTACAGAAAAATTGCAGAGATGGTCTAGAAAGCTCTTGTAATATCTCCTGCTGAGTTTCCTCTGTTAGTATCTTTTTTTTTTTTTTTTTTTTTTTATTGGGACGTAGTCTCGCTCTGTCACCTAGGCTGGAGTACAGTAGCACGATCTCAGCTCACTGCAAGCTCTGCCTCCCGGATTCATGCCATTCTCCTGCCTCAGCCTCCCGAGTAGCTGGGACTACAGGCGCCCGCCACCACACCCAGCTAATTTTTTGTATTTCTAGTAGAGACGGAGTTTCACCATGTTAGCCAGGATGGTCTTAATCTCCTGACCTTGTGATCAGCCCGTCTCAGCCTCCAGAAGTGCTGGGATTACAGGCATAAACCACCGTGCCTGGCCCCCCTGTTAGTATCTTACATCACCATGATGCATTTTTTGTAAGAACTAAGAAATCACTACCGACTTTATTTGAACTCCACTAGTTTTTCCACTAATGCATCTTTCTGTTCCAGGATCCCATCCAGAATACTAAATTTGGCCAGGCATAGTGTTGCACACCTGTAGTCCTGCTATTTGGAGGCTGGGGTGGGATAGTCACCTGTGCGTGGTAGGCAGAGGCTGCAAGTGAGATAGGATCTCACCATTCAGTCATCATGTCTCCTTTGTAATCTTTTCTGACTTGTGTTTCTCACTCTTTCCTTGTTTTTTATGACCTAGACAGTTATGAGGACTAATGGTCAGGTATTTTGTAGAATGTCCCTCAATTGGAATGTTTGCTCATGATTAGACTGTGACTGTGGGTTTTGGAAAGAAGACCACAGAGGTGAAGTACTGTTTTCATCACATCATATCAAGGATACATACTATTAATATGACTTGTCACTGTTGATGTTGACCTTGACCTTGTCCTGAGTTAGTGGTTGTCAGGTTTTTGCACTGTAAAGTTACTGCTCCTTCCTCCCGAAACTCTCTTCTTTGGAAGCAAGTCATTAAATCCAACCCACACTCAAGAAGTGGGAGACTTAATTAAGCTCCACCTCCTGGAGGGAGGGAACATCTACATAAAGTATTTGGAATTCTTCTGTAAGGAAGAGTGACCTGTTCTCCCCCATTTATTATCTAGTCAGTTAATCACAGTTGTATCAGTGTGGGTTCAGGTCTATTTGTTTGATACTTTGCAGTGTAATTTAATATTACACTATGTATTTTATTGCTCAGATTTTTCCAGTGTTTGGCATTGAAGCTCTTTCAGCTTTGTTCCTGTTTCCATTTGATATGCCCCTGTTTTTGTTGTTGTTGTTCTTATTTTTTGAGCACGTTCTTACATTTTGGTGCTACTAAGTGTTCCAGGCTCATTTGTGTTTTCCCCACCCCAGCCTAGAGTCAACCATTCTCTAAGGACCCCTGGTTCCTTTCATTGGAGAATGACATTAGAAACCAAGGTCTGGGTGTCGGGATGTGCTTTTTGCTGCTCTAGGGTATTACTTCTTCTAGGCCCTCTCGCTGGACAGCGCTAGGAAATCAATGTGCATATGCGGAGGCACATTAGTGTAGTTTTATATCAAGGGATTTAAATGCTTTTTGACACTTAAAATTCAGAAACTAAAATTAAACTCCTTAGGCAAATTAATATATCTTTAGGCATAGATACGAATGTCTATAAATTTTATAAGTAGATTAGACAATACTATTAAGTAGGTATATTCCCCAAAGTCTTTGTTTTCATTTTTAGTTGTAAATTATTATATTTTTATTACTGTTGATTCTTTGGTATGAAAATCTGGGCTGAACTTTTTTGTTGCCTGTAGATAATTATTTTATTTTTTTCATAGTGAAGAGATTTAAATTTCTGCCATTTTTTTGTTTGATGAGTTACAAGCTAGGATAATTTTTTTTTAACTTTATTATGAAAAGATAATTCACATGTATTAATTTCCATACTGGCCTTTTTGGTTTGATGAGTTACAAGCTGGGATAATTTTTTTTAAACTTTAGTTATTTATGAAAAGAGAATTCACATGTATCATTTTCCATATTGGCCTTTGTACTCACAATCTTAATTTTTCAGATGCACAGATATTTAACCTGAGCAGTTTAATCATCACTTCTAGACCATAAGATATCTTGTTAATGTTTTCCTAAATAAAAACAGAATTTTAATTTTCAGAGTAAAGCAGTTTCCTAACAGCATAATAGTATTAGATCTAAGTTTTCAGAAACACTAGTCTTGAAAGTCATTTATTGCTTGTGTTGTTAAAATTAATTTTATCATTTTGTGACAAAGGGAAATCGCAAACAGTTCAGTGTAAACTACTATAAAGTAATTTGTAGGGTTTTCTCCATTTTATTTATTTATTTGAGGTGGCGTTTCGCTCTTGTTGCCCAGGCTGGAGTGCATTGATGCGATCTTGGCTCACCACAACCTCTGCCTCCTGGGTTCAAGCAATTCTCCTGCCTCAGCCTCCTGAGTAGCTGGGATTACAGGCATGCGCCACCACACCCAGCTAATTTTGTATTTTTAGTAGCGATGGGGTTTCTCCATGTTGGTCACCTCAGGTGATCCACCCGCCTCAACCTCCCAAAGTGCTGAGATTACAGGTGTGAGCCACTGCATCCGGCCTCTCCATTTTAAGTAGTTATACTACATTCTATAATATATGTTGTTTTTATAACAGCAATATGCAAATAGTCCTATAAATCAAGATTATTGCTATCTGTTTCTGGTCTTAATGACCAGTTAATCCTAAAAACAAGCAATGAAACACTATTTCTGGTACTTGTGGAATTAATAGAAATATTTCCAGAATTGTGATATGAAATAGTAAAGGCAGAATGTTTTTGGAAGTTTTACAGCGTAGTAGGTGCTGATTGATGTTGCCTGCCTTTTGCTTTTTTTTTTTTTTTTTTTTTTTTTTGTGAGGCAAGGTCTGGCTCTATCACCCAGGCTGGAGTGCAGTGGCTTAATCTCAGTTCACTGCAACCTCTGCCTCCTGGGTTCAAGCCATCTTCCTACCTCAGCCTCTTGGGTAGCTGGGACTGTGGCCGCACACCACCACGTCTGACTGAGTTTTTTTGTATATTGTGTAGAGATGGGATTTCTCCACGTTTCCCAGGCTGGTCTCTTAACTCCTGAGCTAAATGATCTTCCTACCTCAGCCTCCCAAAGTGCTAGGATTACAGGCGAGAGCCACCGCGCCCGACCTTTTTAACTTTTTCTACTCATGATGACTGAGTAAAGTTGCATTGACTTTTTAATACACTGTATACTTTGCTTAAATTTTGTGTTAAAAGGAAATTAAGAAGTTATTCTATCTCCTTTCATTTTTCAGGTTAAAAAAATTAGCTCAATATAAGTAAAATGGGTTGTCCCCTAAATGACTAATAGTAGAATCCAGAGTCGAATCCAGATATCCTGTTACTCCAGTCCTTTTTAGGGCAGTCATCTGATTTATATTAAATTTTACTAAATACTTGATTTGCACCTGATAGCTACCTTCTCTCTTTTATTGTTGAATTAAAAGTTTAACCTTGAGCAAATTTTTAGGGACTATTTGATGTGTACTTGACAATGTGCTACAAAGTCTTACGTAGACTTTACCCCTGAAGACTTACCTGAATATTGTAAAGAATGAGGTTAAGAAGCAGCGGTTAAAAACATTTTATCTTTGTTGGGGAGTCCTAATTCATCTGGACTGTCAAACTTCAATTATCTATGAAATGGAGTGTAATGATGGTCCTAGATAATTTCAGTGTGAGTTACCGTATCATTTCTGTTTATTGAGTGATCTAGAATTCATACAGTGTTGTGCAAAATTTGTATTTGCTGTAATGTGCATAAAACTGTCCATATATATGCATTTTACAGTATGTTTCTTACTAATTTTGTTAGAATTACTTAATACTAAAATACACTTACGTTTTCTGAGAGCTATTAGAAGAAACTGGCTTGTATGTGCCTAATGGCTGAAAATTTACAGTGCTGTGTCATTTGTAGATAATTTAGTTGCTGAACTTAGTGTGTCTGATTTGTTTTTTTAAAAAAAGTATTAAAGCTTATGATTAGTATATAATACATTTTATTTTTTTTCTGACGTAATGCTTAATAATCAGCCAGAATAATACATATAACCACATCATGGTTTTGATTTTGTTGTTGCTGTTTCTACGATTATTTTGAGGTGAAGGGGAAAACTACAGAGTAAAATGAATTAAGAATGAAAATCCATAAAGATGTTGACCCTAACACTAGAGTGTTTTCATATAGCTTCCATATTTGTAAAAAGGTACAGAATTTTATTTTGAAGGTGTTATTTTCGTTGTCAATCCTGGTAGGAGAGATTGTTTTAGAGAAAGATTCTTTGGCGTATTATTTTAAGGCACAGTGCTCTGTGAGAGTATTGAGAAGAGAAAGGTGGGGAAACTGAGAAATTACCTTGTGAACTCATGGATTTATAATTAATTCTAAGTGTTGTGTATATATATATATAAACCTCCCCCCCCCTTTTTTTTTTAGATGAAGTCTCACTGTGTCACCCAGGCTGGAGTGCAGTGGCGCAATCTCGGCTCACTGCAAGCTTTGCCTCCCCGGTTCATGCCATTCTCCTGCCTCAGCCTGCTGAGTAGCTGGGACTACAGGCGCCTGCCACCATGCCCAGCTAATTTTTTTGTATTTTTAGTAGAGATGGGGTTTCACCATGTTAGCCAGGATTGTCTCAATCTCCTGACCTCGTGATCAGCCCGCCTCGGCCTCCCAAAGTGCTGGGATTACAGGCGTGAGCCACTGTGCCCGGCCTAAGTGTTACACATTTTAAAAGTCTTCTTAGCTCAAATTGTCTTCTATTTTAGCTAATGGTTTTAGGTGTTGCTGTCTTATATCTAATTAGTAAGTGTTTAAATAGTTGCTATATGCCTTTCACTTGGATTGTTTACACTTTTTTATATTGGTCAGTTACTATGTTATTTCAATAACCTTTTATTTGCCTTTATCAAACAACTTCATTACACTACTAGCCTTCATTAGCATGAAAATTCCTTGGTGCCGTGGACTTGAGTTGACTTTGATATAGAATTTTGGAACTGGATTAGATGCAAGAGATTGCCTGATTTAGTGGTTCCCTTGACTGTACATTGAAACATCTGGGGAACTTTAAAAAGAAATCTTACTGGGGTTCGCCGCCCACCCCCCACCTGAGAGGGATTTTGATTTAATTGATTTGGAGTGTGGCCTGGGCACCAGACTTTTAAAAAGCTTCCACAGGAGATTGTAATGAACAGTGAAGTGTGAGAACCACAGTTCCCCACTCTGTGGAAAAGAAAAATGAGACTCAGACTTATTAATCAAATAATGTCTACTTTGGGGATCCAAAATCATTATTAAAATTGGTGAATTTAGAATGACTCTTAGAAGTCCATCTTGGTAGTTTTAATAAGTTAGAAATAAAACTAAACACTGCTAGACTCTCTTATCCTAATCCTTGTAACTAAACTATCACTAACTTTTTAAGGTCTAGTATAGGAGTGATTAGATTTTCCCAGGTATATGTAGTGCTTCCTTCTTGCCTCCTCCTGTTGCCCTCCAACATTTTCCTGAAATTGAATCTTTGCTGTTTGTTTGAGAAAATATCCCGTCCTTGAAAGTTATTTGTAGAATTCTTGTAGGCTGTTCAGGGAAGGGTACTATGCAAATTTGCTAGTAAAGGATGTTTTAAATAAACCAGAATTAGCTAACCTTGCATTAAAAGGACATATACAAGCCTCAGTGCTTGGCTTGGTATACAGTCGATGCTCAATTAGTACTTAAGTAAACAAAAGAAGGACCCGTGTTTTAATTTTTAAACACTTCCATCTCTCAGTCCATCTTTGCAATGATAAACTGAGTGGTTAGATAAGGAATCTGACCTTTTACAAGTTGATTAACTTCTTTAGGCTTTGGTTTCCTTGTAAAATTAGGGTCGAATCGATGCTTTCTAAGGACTTTTCTAGCTCTAGCATTTTATGATTCTATAACCATTAATATTTGGCAGTATAATATTAAGTAAATGATACATTATCACCTAGCAGTCCAGAGGAAAGAATTTTCTTAGCTAACTAGAAGGTTGTTCAGCTAGAGAAGCAAGTAGAATTCAGTATGTTGGTGAAATGGCAAGTAAACTTACGAGGTAGATTGGATGTAGAAGGGACAGTAAAAGTGGTTCCTTCTTTCTCAGCACATATTATTTATTGCCTCTCTCTTACTGACTGTATTTACATCTGTTGAAATCCCTTCACTCATAAAGTTGTCTTTGTGTACTATATTTTGGAGAATGCGTACTCTTGGTATTATTGAACTCAGATTACACACACATTGTTATGTTATCTCTCCTTCCACTCACATCACCTTAAAAAAAAAAACAAAAAAACAAAAAAAATGAGTTTACATCCAGAAACCAGTGACTATATTTAGCATTTAAGATCAAATGGTTAGTGATTGATGTTTAGCTATGTTATTGTGCTGATAATTTGTAAAACAGTCTGCTTCTAGGGATAGGTACCAGGCTCAATTTGTGATTGACTAAGGAGATTTTAGAATCAAGAGATCTCTTGAATCAGAGACTCAGAGGGAACTGGTGACTTGCTCAGGTTCTCAGATAGGATTTGATTCAGATCCCTTCCCATGTCACTATACTGCTTCTTATGAATTCTATATTAGGCCAAGTGGGCAAAGACAAACGTTCTGTTTTGATAGAAATGGCTGTGAGGATAATCCACGTACCATAGATATGATTGTTTGCCTAGAGAGCCAGTCAGTTGTATAAACTATTGTAAGTATATAGTATGAACCACTTTTTAAGTAGCTTACATATTTATTAAAGTGATGATTTTCAGATGTGAAGCAGTATTATAAAAATTTCTTGATATTTCGAATTCAGAACATGCTATAACTTCCATAATATATTCCAAAATATAACATAAATCTCCCCAGAGATTAACACAGTGAAACTTTCAGCTAGTATGGTTCCTGTGATTCTCAAATTGGGGACGGGGACAACCTTAAACTATAGTGAGGAGACCATGAGATTTTTTTAATTTTGAAAGGATACATAGATGACAAAAAGTTGACAAACACAGCATTTAAAGCCAATATGAAATTCCCGCTGAGTAGTTTTAATTTTCCATTTTGATTGACAGCCACCTTTGCACATTTCCTCTTCCTTGTTTTGACAAGATGTAAGAGGATTAGAAAATTGATTCTTATTTCTCCTTCCCTTTGGCCTTAAACAAAGGTGGGAATGTTCAGTAATAGAATTCTGTCCTGAGAAGAAATACAGTTAATGGAAAGGAGATAATGAGTTTCTTTGTAAGGAGTTTCCAGGTAGGGGGAACATTTAAGATGTTATCTGTTTCTCTAGTAGGACCATTACTGAGCATTATTTTATTGTTCCACACCTGAGTTGACTCTACATTTTAGGACAGTAGAAATTCCTGAAATTTAGTTTGAGCAGTATTACAGAAGACATGGTAATTCTTAAGTGTAACTTTGGTCTTTCTTGAGGAATAAAACAGCACTTTTGTCTGTTGGCAGACCTCTGCCATTTAATTAGTAAATGCATCCCTTATGCCTCACAATGCACTCATTCTTTTTTTAAAAAAAAAATTTATTTTTAATTTAACACTTACAGCTATAAAATTTCCTCTCAGTACTATTTTAATTGCATCTCACAAATTTTGATATGTTTTAGTTAGTGTTGAGTTCTAAATATTTGCTTATTTCTGTTATAACTTTTACTTTGATTCATAGGTTATCAAAAATATATTGCCAAGTTTCCAAATATTTGAAGATTTTTCTAGATATATGAGCTACTTATTCCCATATGAAAGTTACCCTACAACTTAGACTCAAAACACCATGTACTTGTTATGTCTCAATTTCTGTAGTCAGGGATCTAAGGATGGCTTAGCAGATTCCAGTGCTTCAGGGTCTTTTACAAATCTGTAATCATTGGCTGGCTGGGGCTACAGTTTTATATGAAGGCTTGACTGAGGAAGGATCCGCTTCCAAGCTGACTGTTGGCAGGACTCAGTTTCTCAATAGAAATGAAAGATCTTTTGAAAGTGTCGTTCCACTTAACATCCCACAGCACTTGAAATTGTTTTATATATTTTACTGCTGCATGTTGTTAACTTCTGAATATATTGTTACTAATTTTCTTTGAACAATTTTTATAACAACTAAAAAAAGAATCTCTTTAATCCCTATGTATTATATCTACTTTCTGAATTCTTTTCTATAAATTATGATTTTTATGTAATACTGTTTTTTTCAGCCTGAGGAACTTTTTTTTTTGGCCTTTTTTAAAAATTATACTTTAAGTTCTAGGGTACATGTGCACAACGTGAAGGTTTGTTACATAGGTATACATGTGCCATGTTGGTTTGCTGCACCCATCAACTCATCATTTACATTAGGTATTTCTCCTAGTGCTATCCCTCCCCCAACCCCCATCCCCCCTGCCCACAGGCCCCCGTGTGTGATATTTCCTGCCTTGTGTCCAAGTGATCTCATTGTTCAATTCCCACCTATGAGTGAGAGCATGTGTTTGGTTTTTTGTCCTTGTGATAGTTATTATAGTTGGTCTCGATATCTGCAGGTGCAGCATCCAACTAGCGATGGATGGGAAATACTAAGAAAAAAAACCCCAAACCCAAAAATAACAGTGCAACAATAAACAATACAAATAAGAAATATAGTATAACAACCATTTACAGAGTGTTTATATTGCATTGGGTTAAAATAACGTAGAGATTTACCCACTACAGTATATACCCAATTTACATCTAAAGAAGTGCTCAGGAGTATGTATTATTTAAGAAGCTCAGTGACTCCAGTGCTCATTTTAGGAACCATTTTCTCCGACTTAGCTGGTTCATTGGCCTTTCACTTTATTTGACTGGTCAGGATTCTTGCATTGTCTGTCCATTCAAGCTGAAGAAAAGATACTGCCCAATTGTGCCTTCTTCATGTAACACTTAATGATCTATAAATGTCAATAAACATATGCCAGACTCCATTAACCATGAAGTTAGGACTGCAGCTTTGCCTCTTGAAAGGATCTTAGGTGGTTATAGCTGGTCTGAATGAAACTGCTATGTGACAGCAGTAAAAATGCTGGCCTATAGGGTGTGCTGTTCAGTGGTGATTGAAAGAAGAAAAACAAAAAGCCAACTAACAGGGCTACTACTAAGCAAGTGGGAGAGGAGGGGCATTACTGTTTTTATCTATTATTGTTAATCCTCCCAAATTATGTGCTTATTGTGTTCTTTACAGTTTGGGAATCATAAACCCATACTCTTTTGAAGTGGTTACCAGGGTTTTGGAGTCAGACCTTTGACTTAATTGACTATGTCTGTCAGCCAAAATGGATAATGAATGGCTTTTTAAAAGAACATGTTTTACAAGACTACAGAAGTTTTGTTGCACTTGGTATCTGTAATCTTGGTGTCTATCTAAAGGAATTCTTCACCAAGTCCATTCTTCAGGGGGAAGGGGAAACCTTATGAGACAACTTTTATTGCCATGGTTTTCCTTGTTCATCATAATGTCTGTTTTCTCATTTGGGCCTTGAAAAACACTCCCAACATACCTCTGCTGCTAGAATGTCATTGTTTAAGAAAGGAATGGTCCTTCTTTTAGGACAGTTATTTGAGTATTTGAAGTTACTCCACTCATTTTCCTTTCTTCCTATGGCAGTGGCAGTGGCATGAAGGTTGAGGTAGGGAAGCTGGGTTTTGAGGAATTGGGGTAATGACTGAGACAGGCAGCAGCCAAGTGTGGTAAATGTCTATGGTGGGGCTAGCAGATGGTGCCTGAGGGTGTACTTCTAATTTTAGTTGTTTAAAATACTTGTTTTATTTGACATTTCAGAGTTATAGTAGTTCATAATATTTTCTTCTTAAAGGAGATAAACATTAACTAGAAGGTTTTAATGATTTTTGTTCTTAAGAGGGCCTGCATTGCATTTTTGCCAACAGTAAAAAGAGGCAATAGTCGTCTTATTCTCCTCCAACTTCACTCCCTAACCAGCAATAAATTCCAGGAACTGCATGCAGATCAGTGATCCTTTATCTTTCATTGTTCTCCTTACGTGGGAAAGCATTGTTACTTAGTTGTAAATGTAGATTGTAGTTGAACAAAAAGCAAAGGAAGACGTATCACTTTCCTTTGGCTCTCTTTTTTGTGTCTTGAGTCTAGAAGGACTTTAAGATTATCTAGTTAATCTCCAGTCTCAAGAGGTAGTACCTAAACCATCTTTGTTGAGAGCACTTATAAGGTTATCAGAGGTCATTAAACAATTTCCTACCCAAATCTCTCTGCTTTTAAATAGCTAACACCTTTCCTTTACAGAGTTCCGTATTGAACATTTTGTGTAAATATTCTCTTTGTAGGCAGGGAGAAATAGGTAATTACCGTGGCAGCCCTTGGTGATGGCAAACAAAACAAAAAAAAGCTCAGAGATGACTATAGTCACTCATTCAGGAGAGCATCCAGAGTATCTTGAATGGCACACAAAACCAAGTATTTTTAATTTACCCAATTTGCTCAATATTAATTGAATCAACTGAGAAGGATGAAATTTTTCTAGCATTATTTGCCAGGTTGGACCTTGGAACCTGAAGGAACCAGAAATTGTCGTTGGCCACCTTGTAGAAGCCCTTACTCAAGTTTCACTCTTCTTTGACTTTTTCGGAGACTGGCTAATCCCCTTTTTCTTTAAAATTGAAACAATAGCAGTAGCTGTATAATGGCCAGTGTTTAAGTGTTTTATATACCTCATTTTATTTGGTCTTCATGGCGACACTATAAAGTGTAGGTATGATCCTTAATTTTTATATGGTGAAATTTAAGCTTAGAGATATTTAAGTAATGCTCCCAGAACCTTACAGCAATAAGTAGCGAAGTTCAGATTTTGACTGGGTCTGATGCCAAAATACTTCTCTCAGTTGTTTTCCTCTGCCACCTCTGTCATTTGCAGGGCCCATCTGCAGTGTCTCCGTCAGCCCCTTTCCTGGATCACACAGCTGTTTATTTTGCATCACCCTCCTTCCATTTTACAAACAAATTGTAACCTCATATTCCACTGTTAGGCACATACAGCTGGACATCACTATTCTCTTAGGAAAAATGTGTTGCTTGAATCTGTATGGAGAAAATTCTTTTATTTTAAGTACCTATAGTGGGATCAACCTATAGACGTTTTCAAGAAAACTGAGTGTAGTGTTGTTTTTAAGGGACCTCTTGTTGTCCAAGAGATCCCTTAAAAAGAGTATTTCAGAATCAAGTCTGACCACTGAAAAGTTATTCGTATACCTATTACAGCAAATTAAATTTTAGTGACTTTTTCCCAGTATTCAAAATTATAATAACAATTCTGCAACTTGACCTCTTCATTAGAAATGTGGAAGTGATTTAAACTTGACAGTATGAACAATAGTGTTCTCAACTCGTATAGCAGCATCCTATTTATAGATGGAGGCAGCTGCATCCTTTTTCTTTATTTAGGAGGAATACTATTGTTCTCAGATCATCAGGTGAATGATCCTGTGGGGAAAATGTGATTGAGCCGATTATGACACAGGTATTATCTCCCTCCAATCAAGCTTTTATTCATCTATATGAAAAAAGAATGCATTTAAACTCTGATAGCTAAGTATGAAATGTGGTGCTAAATTCATATTAATTGGACACTTACATAGTTGTTTTAGTCTAATGAGATTATTTCATCAAGAAGGTATCTTTGTCCAACATTTCTAGTTGTGCAAAGGCTTTAAATAGTCTGTTATGTATACTATAGACACATATCTATTCACATTTAAAATTGTATTTTATGAATTGTACCTTTTACTGATTGATTGATTCTCTCCCATTCTTTCCTATCAATAACTAATAGTTGTGCTTTTATTTAAAATGTTAATAATATCTGATACTTAGAGAAAGCCAGGCACTGTGCTTTATATTTTGGCTGTTTTATCTTATTTAATTCTCTCCCAACCCAGTGAAGAATATGTTGTTTTCTCACATTATACAGATGAGGACAGTTGATATACTCTGCCTGAGGTCATACAGCTAGTAAATGCTAGAACCGAAGCTTCAAACCCATCTGTTTGTGATTTTAAA
Source organism: Theropithecus gelada (assembly GCF_003255815.1). Taxonomy (NCBI): domain Eukaryota; kingdom Metazoa; phylum Chordata; class Mammalia; order Primates; family Cercopithecidae; genus Theropithecus; species Theropithecus gelada. The sequence continues at coordinate 156,114,027 of NC_037672.1, forward strand.
TCCTCACCTATAACACATGGATATTGTTGGCAGTGTTGGCACTATGGCTAGAAAATGTTTGTTTCACTTATTTCAGTAGCAAACTTCAGTAGCAATTTGAAGAAAGTCAACTTCAAACTAACCGCATTACTTGCACACAGAGCTTAGATCAGTGTTAGGTTATGTATCTTTAACATGATATTCAGTATATCTTTTTCTATATGTAGCAAACTATATGGATGAAGGTCTGCTACTTTGTGCCTTAATGACTCCAGAAGGAAGTGGGCTTGATTTAAGTGAATTTGTAGTGCGTACTCTGTTCAGGTATTCTTGTACATCTTTTGTTTTCTCTTCCACAATGAAATTTTTTGAGTACAGTGTAAGAAATCAAAATGGAGTGTACCTACCCACATCAGGGTTTGAAAGGTAAAATTTTTTCTATAGCTTTGCCTGTATTACATTTTTAGCCTTCCGTTTGAAACTAATTAGAAATATTAGTGCTGAAGTATCCGAACCTAATTAGAAATTAAAGTTTGCTTTTTTTAAATTATAGGTGTTGAATTCATAGCTTTAAAAATGCTTCTGATTGAAGATAAGATGGGAATTTACATGGGATAAAAGAAAAAAAGCACCTTAAATGAGGACATTCCCATGTATGATTAAAAAAACATTCTGGATGTAAACATTAAAAAAGGATTTCTGTGTGTCATCCTGAAGATCTTGAGATTCATGTATTAATTTTTTTTCAGAAATTATTCTAAAGGGATTAAAATTGTTAGTAAAATTGAACTTCATAATAACATTTTCTCTGGTATTAGTTTCAGAAAGCCAGTGATTAGAAGAGATGTTAACTGTGTTTGGAGGTACTTTCTTTATGAATAGTTAAATTATATTTTCAAAAGTTTGTATCATAAACAATATGTAGGTTCCCTGTAGGTTTTCTTTTTGCAAAAGTGTTATTTAATTGAAGAAATAATTTAGACTCATGCCTTTAATGCCAGCACTTTGGGAGGCCGAGGCAGGTGGATTGCCGAGCCCAGGAGTTGGAAACTAGCCTGAGCAACATGGTGAAACCCTGTTTCTACAGAAAAATACAAAAATTAGCCAGGTGTGGTGACACTTGCCTGTAGTCCCAGCTACTCAGGAGGCTGAGGCAGTCTTTTAAAGCATACATTATAATATTCTGGAGAGAAAAATCTGCAGAATGCAGCATGCAAACAACAGTAAAGTAAACCATAAATTTTGTTCATTTATATGCTGTCTCCAACATATTTTTAAGTGTTTGTTAAAAATCTGGAATCTTTGCTGGCTATAGTAGGTCATGCTTGTAATCCCAGCACTTTGGGAGGTTGAGGTGGGATGATTGCTTAAAGCCAAGAGTTTAATACTCGCCCGAGCAATATAGTGAGACTGTGTTTCTTAAAAAAAAAAAAAAAAAAATAGCTGGATGTGGTGGCATGTACTTGTAGTCTCAGCTACTTGGGAGACTGAGGCAAGAGGATTGCTTGAGTCCAGGGGTTTGGGGGTTACAGTGAGCTCTGATCACAACACTGCACTCCGGCCTGGATGACAGAGCGAGATCCTGTCTCTTTAAAAAAAAAAAAAAAAAAAAAAAAGTCAGCCGGGCATGGTGGCTCATGCCTGTAATCCCAGCACTTTGGGAGGCTGAGGCGGGCAGATCGTGAGGTCGGGAGATCGAGACCATCCTGGCTAACATGATGGTGAAACCCAGTATCTACTAAAAAATACACACACAAAAAATTAGCTGGGCATGGTGGCAGGCTTCTGTAGTCCCAGCTACTGGAAGAGACAGGAGAATGGCATGAACCCGGGAGGCGGAGCTTGCAGTGAGCCGAGATCACACCACTGCACCTCCAGCCTGGGCAACAGAGCGAGACTCCGTCTCAAAAAAAAAAAAAGTCTGGGAATCTTTATATTGAAAAAATTAATTATTATAATTGTTCTTAGGAAATAGTTTTCAACCACCTGGGAAGCATATTCGTAAATCTTTACACTTAAAATTCAGGTTTGTTGTATACATTAATAAACCTGGATTATAGAACCTATTTAAATCCTGCTTACATCTGCACAGTATTTGCAGTACATTTGATAGTTTGATAAAACTATCAAAATGGAACCTAAAGGTTTTGCTGGTGTTCTCTCGTTTAATGAGGTACCAGGTAACAAAAAGAAGATTCTAGATTATAGCCCTCAGCAACCCTGTGCATTGAATTTTCAAATGGAATTGCTTCTCAGGTTATAAGTAACTTGTCCACAGTTAAAAACCATGCAAGTGGCAGAGGTGTAGATTTTATCTCAGCCTGGCTCTAGAGATCAGTCTCTTACCCACAGTGCCAGCATGCAGGGTATATTAAAGTATACATTTCAGTTGTCTCTTTTGTGGTTCGTTGTAATTTTTTTTTTTTTTTTTTCCGTAAGATTACCCAGGGAGGAAGAAATAGGTGAAATGTCAGAGAGTTTAGGCAGTGGGCTATAATCTAGAATCTTCTCTTTGTTACCTGGCACCTCCTCACTCCGAAAAACCTGTTCCAGAAAGGAATCATTTTTGATGATGACATGTACCACTTGCTGAGCTTTGTAAAGGGCTTAATTTTTTTTGTATCATAGTATTCCAGAAAAGGTAGCTAGTAGGTATTTATCCCTACCAAAAGATGGACATGCTTGAGGTAAATGGTTCAATTATAAGAGTGGGGTGGTTTTTCTTATTCTAATAATTTTATATACTATTATTTTACCTATTTTACAGATTTGTAAAATGTAGCAATTGCGACAGAATTTTTTCCCTCCAGAACCCCCAGTAACATCCTGTTAGTCCCTCACATAATGAGAGATGATCATATAGACATTTTATTGCAAGGTATAAATGTTGAGTGTTGAATAAGCACTTTGTCTTGATAGAGAATTAGGTGTGGTTATTTGTGGATGCCTACTTTGCTTTTGTGGGGTGGTAAAAATGGTTGTTTGTACTATTAGAATAAAGCAAATAAGAGGGTTTATAAAAGCTCAGTGAAAATTCAAGAGCATTCTAAATATAAGCTTACATTTTTCATATTGTGTGTTGCACAAAATTAGGCTTATGTGCAAAAACAAAAGATCGGATAAAAATGTTTACTTAAAATGTATAAATGAATAGTGGAACTAAGACATGCCAAGAAAATTTGGTGGTAATCTATTTAAATTTTTTGATAAGCGTAAAAATCACTTTTTCTAGTGTATTGGGAGAAAAGTTTTATTTACTGACTCAACACAGTTGAACTGAGTTCTTACAATGTGCTAGAGACTGTATAGTTTTAAAAAATGCCAAGAAGGAGTTACTGAAAGATGAAAGAGGATTTGAAAAACAAAGGGATTATTACATCAGTAAAAATCACATCAAGGGTCTGTCTAGATGAGTGTGAAGAAATAGTAGTACATGGATAAAATGAGCAAACTTAGGTTGTATCTCACATATCAGGACTATTTGTGAGGTTTCATAAAATATGACTTCAAAGTTTGTTGGGTAGATAATCATAACATGTATCAATGGTACTGGTAGTTTTGTTTGTTTGTTTGTTTGTTTTCTTCTTTATTAAACGGGAGAGACAGGAAGGAGAAGGGGAGAGAATATAAGAATGAATTTGGATGAATGAGAGGAGTGAAAACGAAAATATCTGTATTTTAGATTTGAAAATTCTACTGCAGCAGATAATAACAACCTGGCTTATGGAGTTAGTGTATGTGTGTAGCAGTTTGAAAACTGTCTTTGATATCTTTTGGTGATTATTAGATATAAATTATCTACATGTGAAATTTTATGGAAATTAGAGATAATAGATATAGAACATTCAGCACAGTGTCTGGCATATAATAGGTAGTTATTGTTGATAAATCATTTATATGAATACATTCATATAACTTGGGTAGCACAATATAATACAATGGTTTAAATAATGGTTTGAAACAGTAAGCTTGAAACTAATACTTTGGTTTGATAGTTTATATTACTAAGCTGTTGAAATGTGACATCTCTACAAAAATAATAAATTTAGCCCAATATCAAAATAGTAAACTGACTACCAGAATCATAAAAATTTAGATGTCCAGCGTATTTTGTGACTTCGTTCAGTTTGCTATTTTTGTTTAAGTTTTAAGAAAAATTTAAGAAAAACAAAGTTCAAAATATTGCAAGCACACAGGATGGTATAAAATATAGCAGTGTATTCCTGCTGAAAATCTTTAACGTACTCTGGAAAATCTTTAGTAGTGGAATATTCTCTGCACATTTAAAAAAAATCTCACACAAAGAGCCTTCTATGTTTCTTAAAGAATTTTTTTTTTCTTTTTTGGGGAAGGGGAAAAGGTCTGTAGGATAAGTTTATTTAATATGACATCAGTTGAATAAAGCCAGCTGTGGGTAATTATCTCTGATATTTGATTTCCAGCTGTTTTGTTGAACTGTTATGGGCTCTCAAGGTATTTGGATATTAATTAAATGATGACTCATTACAAAGGAGTCTTGTTTTAAATACTACTGTATCAAATAGAACATTAAAATATAACAACTGGTACAAAGTTTTAATCCTTTCTGGAGTAACTATTTTTTCCTACCTGGTTCATATTCATGTTTATTTTAAAGTCAATACATTTTTTGGCTTTTTTTGTTTGTTTGTTTGTTTGTTTGTTTTGAGACGGAGTCTCCTTCTGTCACCCAGGCTGGAGTGCAGTAGCGCCATCTCGGCTCACGCTATTCTCCTGCCTCAGCCTCCCGAGTAACTGGAACTACAGGTGCTCGCCACCATGCCCGGCTAATTTTTTGTATTTTTAGTAGAGACGGGGTTTCACTGTGTTAGCCAGGGTGGTCTCAATCTCCTGACCTTGTGATCCGCCCGCCTCGGCGTCCCAAAGTGCTGGGATTACAGGTGTGAGCCACCGTGCCTGGCCTAAAGTCAATACATTTGTAACTTGGAGGAAATCATTCAGATCAGATATGTTTTGGTAATGATTTTCTATCATTATGTCTATATCTATGTATCTCTGTACACGTAAATAGAATTAAATGTGTCTTCTCTTTGCTTAAAGGTTTTTGAAGTCAGGTTATCATTAGTGAATAATTCATATCAGGTTGAATATAGAAGCAGGTATTTTCATTTTAGCATGTTGGATGTTGAACATCAGTCAAATTGTGTAAACAGTGGATTTTTTTTTTTTTTTTTTTGGAGACAGAGGGTCTCAATCTGTTGACCAGGCTGGAGTACAGCAGCAGGATCACAGTTCACTGTAGTCTTGAGTTCCTGGGCTCAAGCAATTCTCACACCTCAGCCTCCGGAGTAGGGAAGACTATAGGAGTCTACCCCAATGCCCAGCTAATTTGTTTAGTTTTTGTAGGGTTGAGGTCTCTCTGTGTTGCCCAGGCTGGTCTCGAATTTATGGACTCAGGCAGTCCTCCAGCCTCTGCCTCCCAAAGTGCTGCGATCACAGGCATGAACCACTGTGCCTAGCTAACAATGGATATTTTGGAAAATGTGAAAAGAAATCACAGAGGATAAAAGAAAGGTGTATATATATAAAAAAAGTCATTGAACAATGAAATAAGAAATTAGGAAGTGGGATTAGTCAAATGTGGATTAGTGCTCCAAAGATGTCAGGAAAAGGGGCCAGGAGTGGTGGCTGACACCTGTAATCCCAGCACTTTGGGAGGCCGAGGTGGGTGGATCACGAGGTTAGGAATTTGAAACCAGCCTGGCCAACGTGGTGAAACCCCATCTCTACTAAAAATAGAAAAATTAGCTGGGCGTGGTGGCGGGCACCTGTAGTCCCAGCTACTTGGGATGCTGAGGCAGGAGAATTGCTTGAATCCAGGAGGCGGAGGTTGCAGTGAGCCGAGATTGCGCCGCTGCACTCTAGCCTGGCGACAGAGCAAAACTCCATCTCCCAAAAAAAAAAAAAAAAAGGAAAAGGGCAGAGGCATAAATCAAAACTGAGCAAACCCTCAGGGCTCTGGCAATGAGACAGGGTGTGGTGGAGGCCTGTGGGGTGAGGGGTGAGTGCTTCTAGAGGAAATGTACTGTTTTGCAGATAATAAATATTGATCAGACATGCATTTTTACCTCTGCTGTGGGATTTTAGTCTCATTGCTTTGTTGATCTACTTTGTAGTTAACCTAGAGAAGTTAACACAGCCATTGCTACAGAACTTTCTGCCCCTTGAGTTCCAGAATTCCAGAATCCAGTTTCCTAGGGATTGTGGGGAATAAAAAGAGGTGTAGGGTATGGTCCCTGTAGGGGAGCAATACAGTCTTTATTGAGTAGTGTCTGTATTGTCTTGTTTCCACAGGTATTTCATATATACATTTAAAAAGCTGACAATAAAAATGAACATATGATAACTTCCTTATTTGTGATACATGAGTAAATGTTGATGAGATTAGAGAAGGGGAGAACATCATAGAGTGGTCCAAAAAGGTTTCTCAGAGGATATGAGTTGAGTTGCCTATCAGGATGGATTGGGCAGTGGATGCTGATGTGGGCAAACACTGAAATAGACCTCAGATGCTGCATGATGATATGCCCGTGTAACACAGTTGAAATTTGGTGATCAATGAATGTATTCCGGCAGGGTAGGGCAACCGCCTAAAAAATGACTTGGGGTCCTTTACTTGGTTTATGTTGTACATGGTGAAAGAAGAGAAGGCCCCGAAATGACCGTGGGATAGAAATAGAAATGAAAAAAGAAGTATGACAGGAGACTTAACAGGATTTAAAAAAAAAAACAAAAAACAAAAAACACGACTAATTAAATGTGTGAAAAAAACAGAAAATAGTTGCTACAAGTAGCAACTAAGTTGAAAACTCCTACGTGGTTTTCACTGGAATAGCTGGGACACTGGTGTGGGCACCAGAAGTAGAGAAATTTAAATGTGTGGCTGGTTTTTGGGGGGAAATTTAGTGTGAAGTTTAGTTACCATTTGAAATGACGCTTCGACAGCTTCAAATGGTAACTAATCAGCTGGGAATTGTGGTGGTTTGTAAGAAAAGTCAGAGTCCAGGAGTCAGTTGTAAAGATAGGGTGAGAATAGATGCGATCCTTCATAAGGATCCTTATGAAGAACAATGACCGTTCAAAGACCAGCCCTGGGAGTACCTAACATGGAGAGACCGCAGAGCCTGGTGCAGCCTGCAGAGCCCATGTCCGGCCAGGGAAGACCCAAGGCCACACAGCACTGGCTGCCTTCCTGAAGTTTCATACCCTTTCCTTTTGTGATTTTTTTTTCTTCTTGTGTGTCACTGTCAAATTTTAAAAAATGTTTTATTTAATATTGTCTGTCTTACTAGAAAAGACAGTGGTTTTGGCTATTTTATATGCTAGTGTGTTCTTGGTATCTAGAATAGAGCTTGGCACTATTCTTGGACCAAGAAGAAAAAGGATTTGCTTTAAAGAGATCACTGGTGATCTTGTAGAAACAAATTTCAGTAAATTTAGGGGCAAAGATCAGATTCCCAAAAGTTATACAGTAACTGGATAGTTGAGAAAATGGACAAAAGGAATGTACCTGCATGCATTTAATAGCCAGAACTTTACAGTGAATGACCAGTCAACATACAGGAGACAAATCCATCCTTAGCCTCCTCTTTTTATTTTTATTTTCCCTCCCTAGTTCTTTGCAAAGGAGGCAGACTGGATGCCGGGTGGCCAGGCCCCACATGTGGTTCAGCACAGCTGGTGGTTCTGCCAAGTTGGGTTTCATCCCCAGGAGCATGCAGATTTATTAGTGCTTTTTGGCAGAAGACATCACTTTATATTAAATTATTACTGAACTGTCATAAATTTAAATAACTCAGTAAAAGATATACTTGGAAACGACACCTCTTTTCTAATGATAAAAGGACCTGATGCTACATGTAGGATACGGTCACTTTTCATTATGCATAGGAGGTACTCAGTAACAGTTTGCCCATGGAAGAATGAGAAGTGATAGGTATTTATTATTTTTTATATAATTGCTTTGTAGGTAGCTTGAGGATCAAAGGCTAGAAGAGAAGACTGTATGTGATAGGATATAGAAGTTTTGTTATCAGGCAGCAGTGGTAGAGTGGAAGAAAGCATTTGTGAATTTGGGAGTAAGAAAACTTGTCTTCTGACAGCTGTGATTCATAATTGAATTTCTATCTTGCATTGTGGCAATTTGTGAGAACCTTTTATCTATTCTAGCAAACTAAGTTTCTTTGAGGGCCAGAGTATATTGTACCAACCTTTGTATCTCTGAGGCAACATCCCAGCACAGTGCTTTGCACAGAGCAAGTATTCAATATCTTGAATTTACCAGTGAACTGCAAATGAAGGGAAAGGATAACATCTGAACAGATTTTGGATCCCCCTCAACTCCGAATCTATATAGAAATTTGAGACTAAATAGAAGTTGTCATTTGTATTAGGAAAAATATGTGTTTAATTAAATACTCTTGATTACATGTCAAATTCTGCTGTTCTCTTCTTTTTAAAAGTTTATTTTAAAAATTGATACATAAAAATTATAGGTATTTATGGTGTACAACGTGATTTGAAATATGCATACATTGTGGAATAGTAAAATTGAGCTAATTAACATACATATTACCTCAACTTGTTTCTTGTGATTAGAACACTAAAAATTTACTTAGTGATTTAAGAATACAATATATTGTTGTAAACTACAGTTACCATGTTGTGCCTTAGATCTCTCGAACTTATTCCTCCTAGCTAATTTTGTATCATTTGATCAACGTCTCCCCAGCAGTCCCCTGCTCCCCAGCCCCTGGTCACCACTATGGGAACTCTCTACTCCTGTGAATTCAGCTTCTCTAGATTCTACATATAGATGAAATCACAGGGTATTTGTCTTTGTATGCCTGGCTTATCTCACTTAACATGTCTTCCAGGTTCATTTATATTGTCATAAAGGGTAGAATTTCTTTCTTTTTTAAGGCTAATATTCTGTAATACATAGATACCACACTTTCTTCATCCATCCATTGAGGGACATTTAGGTTGATTCCATATCTCAGCTGTCGTGAATAATGCTGCAGTGAACATGGGAGTGCAGGCATCTCTTCAACGTAGTGATTTCATTTCCTTGAATATATAGGCAGTAGTGGGACCTCGTGATCATATGGTAGTCCTATTTTTAATTTTTTTGCAGGAACCTCCATACTGTTTTCCATAATGGATATACTAATGTACACTAATTTACATTCTCATCAACAGTGAGAATTTCTCTTTTCTTCACATCCTCTTCAATGCTTATCCTTTTTTTTTTTTTTTTTTAAACAGCCGTTCTTACAGGTGTGAGGTTTTATCATTGTGGTTTTAATTTGCATTTCTCAGATGATTAGTGATCTTGAACATGTTTACATACACCTGTTGGCCATTTGCAGTCTTTCAAGAAATGTCTATTCAGGTCATTTTCCTATTTTTTAATTGGGTTACTTGTGTTTTTTTTTTTTTTTTTTTGCTGTTGAGTTGTTTTTCTTACATATTTTGAATATTAACCCCCTATCAGATGTATGGTTTGCACATACAGTCAGCCCTCCATATACTTAGGTTGTACCTGCAGATTCAACGAACCATGGATTGAAGATATTTTTTAAAAAACCAATAAACAATACAACAATAAAAACTAATACAATAAAAAGACAATACAGTATAACAACAACTATTCACATAGTATTTACATGGCATTAGATATGATAAGTAATCTAGAGATGATTTAAAGTATATGGAAGGATGTGCATAGGCTACATGCAAACCCTATGCCATTTTATATACAGAAAATCCTCGGGGACGGGTTCTGGAAGCAACCCCTCATGGATACTGAGGGTCAACTTTATTTTCTCCCATTCTGTAGGTTGTCTCTTTAGTCCAGCTGTTTTCTTGGCTATGCAGAAACTTTTTAGTTTGATGTGATCCCATTCACCTATTTTTGATTTTGTTGCCTGTACTTTTGGTGTCATTTCCAGAACATTATTGCCCAGACCAATGTCATGGAACTTTTCAGATGTTTTCTATTAGTTTTACAGTTCCAGGTCTTACGTTTAAGTCTTTATTTTGAGTTTATTTTGTGTATGGTGTGAACAAGGGTCTAATTTTATTCTTCTGCATGTAGATACCCAGTTTTCTCAACACCATTTATTGAAGAGACTGTTCTTTCCCGCATTGTGCTCTTGCTGCCTTTGTTGAGAATCAGTTGACTATAAATGGTGGATTTATTTCTGATCTCTCTGTTCTGTTCCCTTGTCTACTTCTTAAGCTGTCTACTAGTAGAGTGTTGCATCATTGTATTTGACTTTAAGACCAGAAATTATCTAAGTAAGAAACAGAAAAGAAAAACTAAAATGCTATTTTGAGTATATTGTAGGAAATCTCTGCAGCCTGACATACTTTGGCAGAAGCCAGAGAGTGACTGATAACCTCCTTCACCCTGAGGCACCCCTCTCCCTTAGATTTTCATAATTACCTTTCAATTGAACAGCAGTAATGTTCCACATGCCAGTGCTCACAAAAGAAAGTGTCAAGGCCCTGATGATTCACTTCGCAAGTCTTAGATACTGTTATTATTCCTATTTTACAGGTGGAGAGACTGAGCCACAGAGAGGTTGAGTGACTTGTTCAGGGATGTTAAGCTGATAAATGGCAGTCAGATATTGAACTCAGTGTTGCTCAAGTGACTCATCTAAGCCTAGTGGCCTGGCAAGCTTGCAGGGGAATTGCCTGGAAAGGTGCACTCTGATTGCCTGTTCTGTCCACAACATCTTCCTACATCACTTTGCAAATTTTTCATTCTATAGCAAGGCCCAGAGTTCCACTAGTAGTTTTAGAGAGATAATGTAAAAGGAGTGTCTCTTAAATTTTTTTTTTTTTTTTTTAAATCTTTCATGGGAGAGGGTCAAAACACCTAGAATACTTTTTTTTCTGGAAAGTTTTCCTGGAGAATAAGAGCTGGAAGTAAAAGGTAAATAATTCTGCAACTTTGCAGTCACCTCACTCAGTTAAGATTGCTTAGGTACGTGTTAGAGACAAGTGTCCCAAGTTTTTGGATTTTCATCAAGCCAAGACCATTGCCCTTCTACTACCGTTCAAGAGTTAGAGCACCAAAATAAAGTAGGCAACTTAAAACATTTCTTCTATTGAGGATATTAGATAAAACAGTGAACTACTAACTAGTAGCAATATAATTTCAAGTAATGACATTATAAGAGAAAAAAAAGGGAAGGTTACAATCCCATAATAAAGGGGAATTCTTTAAATGGAATACATTAAGCTTATCAAGGATCTCAACTTGTCCTTACTCTCTTATTTTGCCACACACTAGTGAGAATTCTCCGGTGGACCTACATTTGGAACCTTTTCACTAGACTTCTTTGAAATATTTTACCAAGAAAATATTTTATAGCTTCCTTTTCCTTTTTCCTGTATGGGTCCTGTAGTTCTCAGATGCAGTAGCTGATAGACAAACCCAACCACCTTTCATAACACTGGCTCTGAAGCAACACACATTTTAAGTTATGCACAAGTATTTTGGGAAATGTGAAGTTGGGAACCGTTTTCCTACCTTCCCTATTCATCTTCCGTTCTGATTGTGATGGCTGCTCTGCAGTAATTGACTTCATAGGATGTTCATTCTCACCACCCCAAGGCCTCTTTGCTTCCTTCTGATTTCTGGAGAATCTTGGTAATGATGATGGGAGGGCTTTAGATGTTGGGGATGGGATGTCAGAGTATTGATGTTATGAAGGTAAAGGTCTGTTTATGAATGTGATGGAGTCTATCGTATAAATCAAATGTACACATGTACAATTTAAACAGTAATGAATGCATGCTACTTCCTCTTTAAGTGGGGGAGGTAAAGCAGTTATTAGTAGGATAAGTAAAGTGAGATTCTTAGCTTCAAGGGAGAATTCAAAACATGTATTGAAAGGTGAGATACTTCAGAAACTATAATTAACTTGCTGTCCCTTCTAGTGGAGCACTTGATTAGAAAATACATATTTTTACATATTTTTAAGTCTCTGGTTCTTCTTTGAAATTCAGTAATGCACATTTTCTGTAACTGCCCTCCTCTGCACCCTTTCGCTAAATGTTTGTCTGATTGGATAAACTATTCCTCTTCTCTGCTCCTTCACCTTTTATGGATAGGTCTAAAAGAGATCAATTTTGAACAGACCTAAGATTTCTTTCGCATTTTAACTCATTTCTGACCAATAAACGTGGAAGGCTTTAATTACATATGTGGAATATTCTCATTTGCTTCTCCTGTCCTCTTGAGAAATAAAAAATTTGAGAATAAGTAGTACTATTGGTGGTTGACTCCTTGGTAAAACATTCAAAATGGGAAAAACAGATGTCAAATTATTTTTGTCTTTTGTCCTAGAAAAATGGCTGCAATGAAATTTTCTATATTTAAAACCTGCTTCCATTCACAGAGTACTTCCTTTTTGCTAAGAGGCAATAAAGAACTGGTGTCCTCAGTGACCTATTCTGCTTTGCTTTTATTAAGACTGTCTAAATTCTACCACTGTAGGACTGTTGAGATTTGTACAGTGAATGTTCAAAATGAGTGCTGTTGATAGTGCCTCTGGAATTAGGTTGGTATTAGAAACTTGAGGTTTCCTGAGGGTGATTTGTGCAGACTCTACAGCCCCTTGTTGCAGAGATAGGAGTTCAGTGGAGTGATGTATAGCAGCCCCTGTCTGTCCACCCCCAGCTCAGCAAGATTTCTAGGAGCCAGACTGTATTTGGGAAATGAATTGAACACCAAGCTGACAGTTTTAACTCTATTGTTAGAGGAGAATTTGGGGGGAAGGTGTTTGGTTGATGTTATTTTTTAATTGAAATCGAAGATAGTTCAGGAATCATTTTACTAGAGAGTGTATGTCCGTGCCTCTGTTCTCTATGTGTATATGCAGCTGCTTTACGTTTTTGGTTGTTTTACTTAAATGTTAAATGTAATCATTCGCAGCCTGCTAACTTTTGATGGAGAAAACCAGTGCAAGTATAGTATGTTAATCTACACATGTAAATTAAAATTTGACTACAAATATTGCCATCTGAGAGTCTATTAAAATAAGATACTTTCAAAACGAAGATGTCTTTTGTTAAATGTATTTTTGCTGCCTGAGAGATGGGAATTCTGGGAAGCTGTAGGCTTGGTGGTGTAATACATTGTTCTGAAGGGGAAATATTTATACTGACTCTTGAAAACAGGAATTGCGGATTGATCTTGGGCACTTTCTATTTTCTTATTTGTTAACAAAATTGAGTTTTTGGTGAAAACTAAATTGTTGCTTCTTCTGATGAAAAATTGTAACTTCACAAATGAAACTTGCTTACAGGATCATTTTCTCCTGGGACATGACAATGAACATGGTGCTTAGTATGCATTTTAGTTTGCTAAACAAAACACCCATTTAGTAATCATAAAAACTGCCTTGTGACTTCTGTTGTGACTGTATCATTTAACCCTTGTGTTTTCTTCAATGAGAGATCAACTCTTTGAGAATGCAGACTATAGATGATACTTCATCTGTCCCTTCAAATTTATGAAGTACTTTGTACCTTCTTCAACTCTTGTCCCTTGACACTTGACTGCTCTTGGGTTCCCTGACACCAACTTGAATTAGAAGACGAATGGGATAAGAGAGTGTTTTGTTGTAATTTGCAAGTCTGTTTTGTAATTTTTATGGCTAATCAATGAGATAATTACTAATCACCTTTGTCTCAAGTTTAGGAATTGTTCAAAAACTCAGTTTAAAAAAATGCCTTTTTCAGTGGAAAACACTTGAGGAAATTTTATGTTTGATTGATTTATCTTTTCCTCTAGAAAAGAAACCTGAGGAAGTTTTAGACAAACGGAACAACTTGAGTCTTTATAATTTACTTCTAGAATTCTTCATACATGTGTCTTTTTTTTTTTTTTTTGGAGATGGGGTCTTGCTCTGTTGCCCAGACTGGAGTGCATTGGCACAATGATGGCACACTGTAGCCTTAACTTCCCGGGCTTAAGTGATTCATCTACCTCAGCTTCTCCAGTAGCTGGGACCACAGGTGCGCATCACCGCGCCTGGCTAATTTTGTTTTCTTTTTTCTCTATAGAGATGGGGTCTCACTGTGTTTCCCAGGCTGGTTTCAAACTTGGACTCAAGCAAGCCATTTGTGGGATTACGTGTATGGCTGCACTCAGCCATATATGTGTCTTATAAAGTTTAAGCCATATGTGTGTCTTACAATGTTTAAGAATCTGAGGCTGGAGAAATATACAAGGGCCTTATCAGCAATGACCAGTAATGTCATTATCAGGTTTTCCTGGGCTTTGACGTGAATTTGGTTTTTTTTTTGTGTTTTTTTTTTGTTTTTTTTTTTTTTTGAGACGGAGTCTCGCTCTGTCACCCAGGCTGGAGTGCAGTGGCCGGATCTCAGCTCACTGCAAGCTCCGCCTCCCGGGTTCACGCCATTCTCCTGCCTCAGCCTCCCGAGTAGCTGGGACTACAGGCGCCTGCCACCTCGCCCGGCTAAGTTTTTTTTGTATTTTTAGTAGAGACGGGGTTTCACTGTGTTAGCCAGGATGGTCTCGATCTCCTGACCTCGTGATCCGCCCGTCTCGGCCTCCCAAAGTGCTGGGATTACAGGCTTGAGCCACCGCGCCCGGCCTGACGTGAATTTGAATTGAAATCACAATCCTTGGAGATTGTTTTTCTTTCGAGTGTAAATTAGTAGGGTCAGAAACAGTATTTTGCCTTCATATGATTTAGGGTTAAAGTAATTATTGTAACTCTAAAATAAAATATATATATATATATATATATTTTTTTTTTTTTTTTTGAAAACCATACACTCTGCTATGGATTTTTTTTTCTTTGTTCAAAAGCATGTGATGATGTAACTCTGGGGTATGAGTGACTCGGATGCACAAAGCACCTCAGCAGGCTGGTGATCTGACATTTTTGTTTTATTTGCCCTGGTGCTTTACAAAGATGTGGGGAGGCTATTTGAAAATAAACATTTCCCTGCTAAGGATGATAGAAGTTAAACAGTTTTAATAGGAGTGCTGATGGACTTGTTCCCCACTTCCTGCCCCTTGTCTTTAGGGACACAAAGAGAAAGGAATCATCATATTTTTTGAGATCATCTTCAGGAATGCTTTAAACCCCTATCTCTGTGTAGAATCGCTTGTGAGACCAGCGACTGCTTTTGGGTTCCAGGAAGGACGGTTGGTCCGGTCTGCCACCTTGTGGTTATTTACAGAATTGTTTCAGCCTGTATAGGTATGAGTTTTCTGAAGCTGTAACACCCAGATTGAAAACACATTTCCTCCATTTCTTTCTCTCCCTGTTCTCAGGGAGTGCTTAAGGTCATGCATACCACCACCGCTGCAGGAATGTTGCCCTTTTCTTTCTTTGCATCTAGCAACATCCACCGTCCATTGCTAGATGCAGAGCTGAGAAAGAGATGTAAGAGAAGATGAGTAAAGTCTTTGTTCAAGGTGCTTCTCTCATCGAGGACATAAAATACAAACCTATTAAAGTGACCACATAGAGCACGTGTGAAGGGCCTAATGTGAATGGTCAAGGTAGTAAGAACTTTAGAAGCTCAGAAAGGAAGTGTTCACTGCCAGTTTTAAATGGGGTCTTGGAGCAGAGGGAGGACAGGAGAGTGTTTGCAGGGACTTTGTGTTAGGCTGGACCCGAAGACTGCTGGTCGTCATGTGGAAAGGGTGCAAGAGGTTGTTGGTGTTTGGGTTTCATTCCAGTGTGGGGAGCCTTGGAACGAGGTGGTTTGAACATGGTGTGCTTGAAACAGTGTTAACAGATATGTGCTCCGGAGGTAACAGGCACCCTCTGCCCCCACCTCAAACGAAGACAGCATTAACCTTGTTTGGGAAATTTGTGGGTAAAGTTATTAGTCCCTCTCCTGCATGAACTTTAATGTAGTTTGTGAACCTGGCAGAAATACATGCTATACAGTGTTGTACAGGACAAGGTACTCTGGGGTACATTTTGGGAAATACTGCCAAAAAATGTTAAAAAGGATTAACCTGACAATATGCTACTGATGTATTATGTTGAATTACTTCAATATAACAGGTTTTATTCAAATGATACTTCAGTT
The DNA here is from genome assembly GCF_003255815.1 of Theropithecus gelada. Classification (NCBI taxonomy): domain Eukaryota; kingdom Metazoa; phylum Chordata; class Mammalia; order Primates; family Cercopithecidae; genus Theropithecus; species Theropithecus gelada. The sequence goes on from NC_037672.1 coordinate 156,130,143, forward strand.
GTGTGGATATATTTTAGAAGAAAATATATACAACATTTTAATTTGTTTTCTAATACCATCCACAGATGAAAAAATATCCAAGCATTGTGCTAAATTAAATTAGATCTTCAAAGACAGTTTCAGTAACTCCAGTGTGACCTGAAACTTGTGGGAAACCTCTTATAATTTGTGTAAAGTGTAAATATTGAAGTGTAAATATTGTAAGGAATGTTTTTAAGTCTGTAGGTCCAAATGTTAATGGAATGCATGCAGAATTTTTTTTTAACAACTTCATTTTAAGTGTTGTAAAACAGTCTTGAGCTATGGGAGGTAAACCTATGTTAGAGAGGAAAATACTTTGTTGTCCAGCTCTGCCAGTCTTGAATATGTTCCTAGCCAATCTTTCTTGGAGGAAAAATTAAGTGACTGTTTTCAAATTGGAAAATTTCCCCATTCTCCTCTTTCTCGGTCTTAAGGATATGAGATTTCATACCAATGTCATTTGGAAAGTATATTTATAACAGATGTGATAAAATATATGTCAGGTACACTTCTCTTTAAACCTAATCTAAAAAATCTAGATTTATAAAAGACACAATTTAGGGGCCCTTTATAAGTATTATAAGAATTCATTTGACTTTTTTTTTTTGGCATACAGACACATCATAAAAGGATACGTTAATTTGTAAAAATTCTGATATACATAGTAAGTGTCTCAGGAATATTTTAAATTTTATATTCTTAGGATTACTTGTGCTTGCATTCAGATCTCATTGGCAGTAAACTCAATCACCTTTTTTTCCAGGATCTGATTGTGCCATGAAACTATCAGTACTGAAACTATGTGTAATTTCAGCCACACAGCCTAGTTGCATTGATATTATTCACCTTGTTTTGCAAATATGGTCTCACTAACAAACCCAGGGTCACACACCTAGGGAATGGTGGGGATCAGGATTTGAACTCTGCCCCATCTGACTCCAAAGCTTGTATTCCTTCTATTACATCTCTCTCCTTCTTAGGATAGCTCTTTTGTATGTTTTAGTGTAGAAGTATTTGAGATCTCCTAAATAAAACACTGCAACTTAACCATACCATACCCACTTAACCATACAGTATCAATAAACATAATGAAACTTGCAGAACTTCCCCTTTTCTGCCCCTCCCCCATTTGGATAGAGACGTGAATTTGAGCATTGGATAATCTAGCTTTTAACCCCCTTATTAATCATGTTCAGGATGTAGCTGTCTAATTCATTGCTAGTGATCTTTTGCCCAAAAGGATAAATTTCATTTTATCTTTCCAAGTTCCTCTCTCTGATAGATCCACAAGGAAGAATATGTTGGCGTCAGGACAGTGCTTATCCAGTGACTAGTGTTGCTTTAAGCAAGATGCTCCTTTCTCTTCCTCCTTACGTTTAAGTCCATGGACATTTGCCACTTAGGCCTCAACCTCCACAGGCCTGCTAATTATGACACAGTCTTGGCCTCGGTTTCCTTGACCATTAAGATAGGCTTTTTAAAGGGATCAATCCAGTTCCAAATACAGTTAAATATGTAGCTTCATATATGAAACAAAACCCCTTTTAAAGGAAAAAGATACGCCTTTTTTCTCATGGTGCGGTGTAACATAGTCCCCCCACCCCATTATTTTTTGTTGTGTCCAGGCAGCAAAGAGTCTATACAGGATACGAGGGATCGCATCAGCATATGGTATGGGCAGTCAGTTGGAAGAGGAGGTGGAGAAATAGTAATCTGCTCTCAGTTCTCCAAAGATCATATTAAGACATACTGTAGATTGTTAGTGAGATCTTAATGCTGCAAACAAATGAAATTAAAAGCTAGTTGTAAGTGAATTGTAAGTTTGCTATGAAGCCAGTTATGTATTCTGAATGAGTCTCTTAGGAGAAATTAGAGAGCCCAGGATGTGGGGTACTCTCCCTCTGACTTTTTTCCCATTAGTGTATTACGTCTTTTTTTTTTCTTTTTGAGACGGAGCCTTGCTCTGTCACCCAGGCTTGGGTGCAGCGGTGTGATTTTGGCTCACTGCAACCTCCACCTCCCAGGTTCAAGCAGTTCTCCTGCCTCAGCCCCCCAAGTAGCTGGGCTTACAGGTGCACACTACCACGCCTGGCTAGTTTTTGTATTTTTAGTAGAGACAGGGATTTCTCCATGTTAGCCAGGCTGGTCTTGGGCTCCTGACCTCTGGCAATTCACCCGCCTCTGCTTCTCAAAGTGCAGGGATTACATGTGTGAGCCACCACGCCTGACCTAGCATGTGTTATGTTAACAGACTTTGAGCAAGAGGATTGACTTTGGATAGGTTGTGAACAATCACTCTCCTAACGTACTTAAAGGATGCTTTTGGGTTTTGAATCTGGTTTACATTTGGGACAAAAAAAGGGAGTCTGTTTTTCATGGGAAAGCTTTATTCCAATTGGTCTATCAATATCTTTGTCCACTGTGCTACCATGGTTTTATAACTTCAGTCTACTTTCAAGTAGCATCTATTTTTGAAAAAAGGATGTCCTTCCTAGGGTAAAACGAAAGGCTTATTGTTCTAAAAAATGCTGCTTCCTGGTTAGAGCAACATGTTCCTGTTTGTGCTCAATGACTAGAGAATTTGGGGGAAAAAATAGCTTACATTTTTTTTTTTTAAGAGTCCTTTAAAATAGTAGTAGTCATGTGAATTTCATTTGTCTTAGGAAGTGCAGTTGGGAAGGTTAGAAATTGTTCGGTTTATGTGTCATAGTTTTTTGACCAAAATGGACATTGAGACACTCTAGGTAATTTAACTCTTCAGCATTTTTTTTTTTTCTGTAGTTGTTGGTTGAAATGTCCTTCTATGAATGTTTCTTGTTTGCATAGAGAAAAGAAGATTCTAAAAGTGTAACTCCCTGAAGGCCATACATTTCTTTGTGCATCTTAATAAGAGAAAAGTCTTGCTCTGTGATGTACAGCCATTGGTTTTCACTGATGGTTGCACATTTCAGGTTGGTTTGAGGAGCGGGACTTCTCAGCACCCCATTCTTACTCACTTGCCTTTTTGGTTTTTTGCTGGTAGAAGTAATTCCATGCCAACTAATTATTTTACTAAAAGCCCACAACTTAGGGGAAATAAAGGTTGAAACTTCTGTGGGAGAAGTGAAGGAGGAGAAATAGGAGTGACCACTCGGGCAGGAAAGGAGTGGGGGTAGCTCCTGGGCAGGGCAGAGCTGGATTGTTTTGCAGTGGCCTTTCATGCGCCAAATCTCCTCCCTTACACTCCTGGTAGATTTCATTTCTCTTGGTTGTGCTGCCTGAAATCTCATACCACTTGGAGATTTGTTTGGTGGACTATGGAAGTACAAATGCCGACAGACAGTTCTTGTACAAGTTTTAAGGGTTCCTACTGATTGTGTTCAGATTGCCTGCCTTTAATTCTTAGACCAGGGCATAGTGAGCCGATATGGGGCTTGGGTAATGTGAGGTCTCTTGACACCTGGTGAGAAGGTAGAAAAAGTTGATAGGAAGATTAGAAATGAAAGGCAATGTGTGCCTATTTCAAGACATTGCTTAGTCCCGCTTGCTTTTAGGAAAGGACAAGAAAACTTGTTTTCCTTTTTGTTTTTTGTTGTTTATGCGATCTGTGGTAACTAATATTTGGCTGCTGACCTCCTGATTTAAGAAAAGCTTAAACACAGATTCCTCCTTCCTTCGGTTTGCATGTCTTTTGCTTATCTCTAGTCAACTTTCTTTCATTTTTCCGGGTCTGAGAGCAGAGATTTCTTGATATCTTTGCCATAATTTCTCTGTTTTTTCCTACATGCCAAAATCCATGTTGGTCAAATTCATATTACGTAGTGAAACATTACTTATGGGTTGCCTGCCACTCCTGTTAATATAACTAAGAAGTCTCAAGTTTACATAGAGTCTATGTGTAAAGCCCTCTATTGCGTCTATAATAGTGGAATCATGTAGTCTTTTCCCCCAGTTTATAGGCTCCTTGTGGCACAGACCATTTAAAACAAGTTTAAAACAAGTTTCTTGTGGGATGATGTACTGTAAGAGCAATAGAAGGAACTCTGAATGTAATTGAATTCATTTAAGAAGTTTATAGTCTGGTTTGATATATAAAATACAAAACGAAGCAGTTACTACACAGGGTTTTCTGGTTGTATATTGCTTGAATAGTGACACATTCGAAAGTACCCCCTAAAAAATCATGATTATATGAGATATGAATGTTTTATTTATGCAGGTACATATAGGCAGAGAAACTGTTTTTTAAGACTGTTCATGCAGTAAGGTGTAATGTCGGTCTCCCAGGTTTATGATACAGGCTCAGGAACGACTTCCTGATTTGTTCATTTATGTCAGTGAATTATAGGTGATAATATTCCATTCTTTACATTTTTATTAACTAATCAACAATCTTATTTAATTTGTATGCTATAATTAAGATAAAGAAATAATGGTTATTCAAAGTATACATTCATACTCAAAATTGTTAAATCCATGTATATCACACTAACATAATATGTATGACATAAGAGCATGGCCCTTATACAACTATGAAACTCCATAATGTTGAAAAGCAACAGATTAATAAAGTGCTACTTGATCAGTGAGCTAGCTTTTTATCTTTGATTTTTCTTGGGTTAGTTGAAGTAGAAACTTGATTATTTCAAGGTCTTTTGTTCTATTTTAAGGCCTTAAGGCTGTTCTTTGATTCTGTCTTGAGGCTTCCAAATTCTTGCTTCTACTGTGTTTCTTAGACTTCGCCGTCCTTTCCAGAAATAGCTTTTAAAAATTTTATTTCTTTCTAATACTTTTCCAAATACACGTTTTTAGTCAGTGTGAATTTGTTTATTCTTGATAGTTAAATGAATGCAAATAGTCTTTTTGCTTAGATAAAATCAGTTTTAGGCCTTTGGCAGATTGTAACAGGTTGACAGGTAATTTAGTGAAAACAATGTAAGACTTTAATATAAGAGTCAGAATATAAGCTCCTCAGAAATGGGAAGACAGTCTTTTTTTTCTTGAGATGGAGTCTCGCTCTGTTGCCAGGCTGGAGTGCAGTGGCACAATCTCAGCCTACTGCAGTCTCCGCCTCCCGGGTTCAAGCGATTCCCCTGCCTTGGCCTCCTGAGTAGCTGGGAACTACAGGCGTGCATCACCACGCCTGGCTAATTTTTTGTATTTTTAGTAGAGACGGGATTTCACCGTGTTGGCCAGAATGGTCTTGAACTCCTGACCTCAGGTCATCCACCCGCCTTGGCTTCCCAAAGTGGTGGGATTACAGGTGTGAGCCACCATGCCCGGCCAGGAAGACAGTCATTCTGTACTATTTGACGACTTCAAGTAACATACAAATTCATAATATTTAAACTAGAATGGTGAACTTTAGGATTATCCAGAAAAGTAACATACAAATTCATAATATTTAAACTAGAATGGTGAACTTTAGGATTATCCAGAAGGATCTTTTATTACAAATGTTTCATTAGGACATTTTTACTGGCTTTCCTTGAATGCAAATAGAACATTATGATTGGAGCCTGATTGCTTTTCTAAAGAAGGGGTTTATTAGATTTAGGAATGTACACTTCGTGAACTGGATAGAGGAAACAATTTTGTTTTAGTTTTCTTATTGTTATTGAACTTATGGGACCTATTTTTACATTTCAGTCTTTAAATAACTTTTAAAAGGCTTCTTGGAAATTATTTATCAGAGTATAGATGGATAAAATGAGAGGCCATCAGTTTATTTGAAAGTTGTCTATATGAGGGTGACATTTTAAGTTTCTAATATTGATAAATTTTAAATTGGAATGACTTAAAATTATAAATCATGTCTTAACATACCATAACATTGTTTTAAGGACTAAAATAGTCTAAAACATTTTAGACTAAAAAGCTTCCTAGTATTTTCTTTTCTTCTTGTTTTTTTTTTTTTTTTTTTTTTTTTTTTTTGAGACAGGGTCTCACTCTGTTGCCAAGGCAGGAGTGCAGTGGTGCATTCTCACTCACTGCAACCTCCTTCTCCTGAGTTCAAGTGATTCTTCTGCTTTAGCCTCCCAAGTAGCTGGGATTACAGGCATATGCCACCACACCCAGCAAATTTTTGTATTTTCAGTAGAGATGGGGTTTCACCATGTTAGCCAGGCTGGTCTCGAACTCCTAACGTTAAATGGTCTGTGTACCTCGGCTTCCCAAAATACTGGGATTACAGGCGTGAGCCACCATGCCCGGCCTTAGTACTTTCTTTAAAAGGTTTCTAATTCCTTATCTAGTTGTTCTGTGAATTATTGTCATCTACGTCCTTTTATAAGATTCAGTTTCTCACACGGTTCTAATTGTTCCTAAGTGTTCTCAGCCTACAAAAAGTTTTTTTTCTTAATTAAAAGGATTAAAATTGAACCAAGAGAGTATGGTCTGTACACTGAAAAGTACAAAAACAATGTTAAAAGAAATCACAGAAAACCTAAATAAATGTATAGACATCACATGTTATAGATCAGGAGACTTGAATTTTTAAGATGGCAATACTACTCAAATTGGTCTGCAGATTCAATGCAACCCGACTAAAATCCCAGCTGGCTCATTTGCATATACTGACAAGCTAATCAAAAAAATTAGGATTGAAAATGCAAGGCACCTAAAAGAGCCAGTAAAACCTGTTGTTGAAAGGGTAGAACAAGGCTGGAACACTGAAAATTCGCAATTTCAAAACTTAACTACCAAAGCTGCCTACTCCAGACAGCGTGGTAGAGGCATAAGGATAGACAAACCAGTGGAGTAGAATTGAGAGTCCAGAAATTAAACCCTTTTGTTTATGGTCTATTGATTTTTCAATAAGCATACCATTACAGTTCAATGTGGTAAAGAATAGTCTTTTCAACAGAGGGTTCCAGGATAACTGATACGCACATGTGAAAATAATGTTGGACCCCTACTTCACAGTGTATACAAAAATTAAAATGGATCATAGGCCTAAATGTAAGAGCTAAAACCATACAACTTTTAGAAGAAAATACAGGAGTAAATCATTGGGATCTTGGATTAGGTAATGGTTTCTTAAATATTACTCTAAAAGCTCATGCAACAAAAGAAAATAAATTGAACTTCAAAATTAAAATTGTGTGCTTCAAAGGACACCATCAAGAAAGTAAAAAAGATGGTCCATGGAATGGGAGAACATATTTACAAATTACACATTTGAATAAGGACCTTCTATCCAGAGTGTATAAAGGACTCTTACAATTTAATGATAAAAAGGCAGATAAACCAATTAAAATATGAACAAAGAATTTGAATAGACACTTATCCAAGAATTTATATAAATGGACAAAAAAGCACATGAAAAGATGCTCAACATCCTTAATCATTGGGGAAATGCAAGTCAATACTATTACACACTCAGTAAGATGATTAAAATAAAAAGAGAGACAATAACAAGTGTTGGTAAGGATGTAGAGAGCTTGGAATCCTCATACATTGCCTCTGGGATTATAAAATGGTTACAGTGACATAGGAAAGCAGCTTGGCGGGTCCTTAAAGAGTCAAACACAGAGTTATAATGTGAATCAGCAGTTTCACTCATAGGTGAAACTATGAGCCAAAAAGAGGGAAGATCGTAAATGTCCATCAATTGATAAATGGGCAAACAAAGTGTAGTATGTATGTACAATGAAAGAATATTTGGCAATAAAAAGAAAAGTACTGATACATGCTAAAACATGGATGAACCTTGAAAACATTGTGCTAAGTCAAAGAAGCTGTCCCCAAAGATCATATATTCCACTGTGGGATTTCATTTACATGAAATGTCTGGAATAGGCAAACCCATAGAAACAGAAAGTAGTTTAGTGGTTGTCAGGAGCTTGGAGTAAGGGGGATGGAGAATGACTGCTAATGAGTATGGGGTTGTTTTTTTGGGATGGTGAAAATGTTCTAAAATTAGTGATGATGGATTGTACAACGAAACCACTGAATTGTTCACTTTAAAAGGATACGTTTTATAGTATGTGAATTATTATTAGTAAATAAAGCTGTTAACACTTTGAAAAGGAGAGGATTATTTTACAAATTTCTTAGATTTGTTGTAGATTTTGTCTAAGATTTCGGAAAGGAGTAAATATCCCTCATATTCTTGATGGCAGAAACTGTGTGTAATCCTAGACTCCTAGATATTATTAGAGTCTTAAAATACTAAATCCTTTCTGGCTTGTCACATATGAATATAAACAGGACTTTGAGTTTTTACCTCTTCTGAACTTTCATAAATAAATTTGAGTCATTTTTTTTTCCTGTTTACTGCAGTGTGATCTGGAAAAACAAGGCATGTTTTCTTTTTTAAAAGAAAATATTTAAACTTAAATATCTCTATAAGATGTAATTTTGGTAAGAATTGAAAAAAATTGAATTTATATCAATTTTTAAGTGTAACCAGGCAATAACAAGCATTCATTTTATATTAACTAAGAAAATAATTTGATTTAACTATGGTATTGACAAATGTACTTTGAAATTAAAACTTTGTACTTGCTATTTTGATGTAAAAGACAGAAACAGGTGATAAAGAACGATTTATGAGGAATTTATTTTTATAAGTTTGTCATATTATTTTATATTTTAGTAGGTTTTATGCATATCCCGGAAGCAGTTGTAATGGACATTTGTACAATTGAGCTTTTAATAATGTTTATTTTTAATGTCTTAAGAAAACATGTATTTTTTAAAAAGCTATCCATAGTTTAATTCAGTTTGTAGATATAGTGACTTATTTTAGAAACCCCCTTTCCTGACAAGTCTAATAATTTCTATCCTTTTCTTTGACACAGGATCTGGAAATAGTATATTCCTATTTACATGGTATGGAAGCCTTGTCAAACTTGAGGGAGCATCAACTTAGGTATGTCATTTTAATATTAAGTTAATCATAGAATGCTAAAAATTTGAAGCATGTAACAATTGAACATTTTAATTTTTTACTTTTATTATTCTTGACACAATAATTGTATATATTTATGGGGTACATTGATATTTTCATATATGTATACAATGTGTTGTGATCAAATGAGGATTATTAGCATGTCCATCACTTCAAACATTTATCATTTCTTTGTGTTAGAGCATTTGAAATCCACTCTTTGAGCTATTTGAAAATACACCACAAATTGTTGTTAATGATAGTTACCCTATAGTGTTATAAAACACTGGGACTTATTTCTCCTACCTAGAATGCTAGAATTTTATAGATTACTTACTGTAGTCAACAAGTAGGCTTAAAGAAATCTTATTCGTGAAAACTCTGCTTCATCTAGCTTCTATACTAAGGAGCTTAAACTTACACTAATAATATATACTTAAACAGTATGTACAGTCAAACTTATACAGCTTAAATTTTACTTTTACAAAGTTGAATTCAATTGTATCCAATAAAAGAATAATATTTTGACATTTCTGTCATAGTAATATTTTTCCATTTCCACCCCAGTGTTTGTCTCTGTCTCTCTCTTTCTCTCTTCTTCCTCCTCCCCCTCTCTTCTGTCTTTCTCTCTCCCCATCCCCCTCCATTTCCCTCCCTTCCTCTTTCACCTCTCACCAAATGTAGTAAATGCCACTTGGTGAAAATATCAATAGGGGCAACATTTGCCATCTTGGCAAATTAAAAACCTACTACTTAGCATTCAGATTTATTAGAAACCAGAACCTTTTAAATTAATCATTTAAAGAATGATTAGGTCCATTATTTTAGTATGTTCTGGATCTTTGAATATTTTATTGCATTAAGTAGACTGCCTTTCAGAGAAGCACAGTTTATACCATATTTGTTTTTATGAGATCTGCCCATATAGAAATCTCATTACTTCTGTTGTACAGTAATACAGCAGTTGTATTTATGTTTATCTGGGCTTCCTATTAAAGAACAAAAATGATTTTACCTTAAGTGGGATATAAAATAAAGGACCTTAGGAAGATGGATAATATATAAACACCAACTAGGACATAATGGGAAAGTCTTGTTTCTTCCAGGTCTAGCTATTTCTGATGCCAGCAGGTTTTAATTATGAAAGGAATGCTTTTTCCATGTATTTCCCCTTTACTCTTTCAACACTAATTAATTTGTGAGCGTGTCAACCCATATTTAGTTGTTAATTGAAAAGAATATCAAGAGGATTGAGTACTTCTAAAATTAAATTTTTAATGAAAATCATTTAAATTAAAGTAGATTGTAGATTAAGTGTTTAAAAATTAAGTCAAGTTTTATTAGGAAGGGCAAAACCACTGGGATTTTAGAAGATGGCTCAAATTAGAACAAGAATAATTTTTAACGTGTGCAACTTACAGTTTCTGTTTTGTGATGACAACTTTGCTAAGAAAAAATTGCAGTAACAATTGTTTATTTAATTGCATGTCGTTAATTCATAAATGCAAATGCAGCTAATTAATATGTAAATACAAATGTCACATTCCCACTGTGCACATAAAACCACACACACCTAATATTTAGATATATTGATTATATAATGTATTTTATAGTATGTGTGGTTATAAAATGATTTAGATAATAGGAATTCTGTGCAATTAGAAAAAGGATTTTTTATACTTAAGAGAAATTTTCTGGATGACAAATGTATAAATAGGCTGGGCGTGGTGGCTCATGCCTGTAGTCCCAGCTCTTTGGGTGGCCAAGGTGGGTGGATCACTTGAGGTCAGGAGTTCAAGACTAGCCTGGCCAACATGGTGAAACCCCATCTCTACTAAAAATACAAAAATTAGCGCGGTGTGTTGGCAAATGCTTACAATTCCAGCTACTCTGGAAGCTGAGGCAGGAGAGTCGCTTGAACCTGGGAGGTGGAGCTTGCAGTGAGCAGAGATCGCACTACCGCACTCCAGCCTGGGCAGCAGAGTGAGACTCCATCTCAAAAAAAAAAAGAAAAAAAGAAAAAAGAAAAAGTATAAAAATACTAATGAAGTTCCATACACCCAGTTTCCAGCCAGTTTCAGACCTGTCAACTTTCTGCAGCTGCAGAAGTAATTTTTGGTTATAAATAATAAGTTCAAGGGTATAGTTGAGTCTATTTACACCTTACAATGTCTATTTTGGAGCCTACACAGATGTGTTTGTTGGCATGAACCTACAGGGTGGGCCTGTAAGATGTTTATCTTAGGCTTGTGTTGAAGTCACATTAATGGAAAACATCAGCTTAAACTAATTTAAGCTCTTTTTTAGAACGAGGTCAGGATACCACATACATAATAACAAAAATAGAGGTACAGATAAACCCAACAACTTAGATAAACTGCTTTATAATACTACAATTTCTGGGAAGAACATGTCTCCATTAGGTAAATTATTTTCCTTTAATTTTATACTGTGGGATTAATAGAGAGCAGTCAGTTAAGACTTCCACATGATACAGTTTTCCAGTTTTAGAAAAAAAGTGCTCATAATCAAGATTTTCAGTCTGTTAAGTATCGAGCAGTAGAGCAGCAACATTTGTGTTCTCTCGTGGGGGAGTGGAAGTGGCTTTTATTTATTTGAAAGCTTCGGCTCCCTGCATTGTTACAGAGCAGTTAAAATAGACGTGACTGCGTTGCTGTAAGATCACACACTTTGTGCAATGTAAAAGTTTTTCAGAGCTTTGCTAAAAACTGTGTTTCTTCAACATCATTTTAACTGTTTTTCTAGTGTTTTATCCCTTTAGTTTATATAGACAAGAAGCAGCATATTTGCCAGTGGGGAAAAGAATGCTGTAATTGGGAGCAGAGACCAAAAATCTGTTTTAAAAAAATAGAGTAATTGGGGCTACTTAGTTTTGGAAACAAGAGCCTGCTAAAATAGAATATATATTTTCTGCAGCATCATGGATGAGTGTAATTGTTACTATATAGGCACCGTTAGATCATTGAGTAGTAACTGAAGTATGGTTATTATACTCATTAGGAATTCAGGGAAGGTCAGTTTGCTTTTACTAAAACATTGCCTAACAATGTTTAAAGACAAAAAGCATTTTGGTACTTGATTCCTTCATTTATGACATGTTCATATAAGATATTTTATCATGACTTTCTGATAGCACTGTTTAAATTTATTTATTTTATAAACAATTATTGATTGATTGTATACTTACTATGTACTCGATATTGATGTAGGCTCTGGAGATACTGCAATGAAGTAAATCAAACCCCTGACATCACGGAACTGAGGTTCCCAGTGGAGCAGAAAAGATGGAGATATGGATCAGTGTTACTTTATTTAGTATGTTGGACATGATAAGGATGGGTGCTGGGCTGCTGGCTTTGGAGTCAAAAGGAGGTGATATTAGAGTCAGGACAGCCTGTGAAGATTTCTTCATTGTAGAGGTGCCTCAGATGCTCTGTCGTGGGCACAGGCTTGGTGCAAGGGAAGGCAGGGGCCACGATATAGTAAGGTACAGTAAGTAAGTAAAATATAGCATAGTATAGAAGTACAGCAAATAGCATAGGAGTTTGGATTTTCTTTGAGAGGTTGTGGAGATTAAGAGTAGAGCTGTGAGATCATCTGATTTAGTGTTTGGAAATATCTCTCTGGAAAGTTTGTGGGGAATGGACAATAGGTATGTAAAGGTAGAGGTAGAAGTCTGTACTTGTCAAGGTCTTGGTAAGGGATAATGGTGGGATAATGATAGCTCATGCTGGATTTAACAGGGGAGATGGTGAATTTGGTCAGTTGTGGAGGATGCATTTTGGAAACAGGTGATGGCAGAAAGATGTATGTGAAGAAAAGAGAGGAGTCAGGAATGATGACTCTAAGGTTGTTACTATATTAGTCTGTTCTCTGCTATAAGGCCATATCCGAGACTGGGTAATTTATAAAGGAAAGAAGTTTAACTGACTCACAGTTCCGCATGGCTGGGGAGGCCTCAGAAAATTTACAATCGTGGCAGAAGGGGAAGCAAACACATCTTTTTTCACAAGGTGGCAGGAGAGAGAAGAATGAGTGCCCAGCGAAGGGGGAAGCCCCTTATAAAACCATCAGATCTTTGAGAACTCACTAACACCAGAACAGGATTGGGGGGGACCGCCCCCGTGATTCAGTTATCACCACTGATCCCTCCCATGATGGGGGGATTATGGGAACTGCAATTCAAGATGAGATTTGGGTGGAGATACCATGGCCAAACCATGTCAGGGTACTAACTCTGGGAAAGCAGATTTTGGGGGAGAAATTCATATTCTGTCTTGGACGTTGTAAGCATGAGGTGGCTGTTACATATTCAAGTGGCAACACTGAGTAGGCATTTAGATGAGTGGCTGCCGTGATGAGGGATTAGGTCTGGGGCATTGCTTTGGAAGTCATCAGTGTATAGATTAAAATCATGAACTGGATGAGATTACGTGGGTGTAGAGAAGAGGACTAAGGACAGGACCCTGGAGATGACAACATTTAGAAGTCAGGTAGAGGATGAAGTTGGGTAGCATCCAAAAGAGACAGAAAGAAAATGACTAGTAAGTGAAGCTGGAAAAGCAGAAGACCAAGGACAGGGAGCTGAAAGGAGATGATGCTGTAAGGAAAAAGGAGTAATCAAATATTGCAGAGTAGTGGAATTGCTCAGGACAGGTAGGATTCCGATAACAAGGTGTTTGCTGATAATTTTTAGAGCTTTTTCTTTGGAGTTTTGGGGACCAGATGATGGAGGAGTGAGGAAAATGGTGAGAAAATGGAGATAGAATATATAGACAACTCAGGCCGGGCGCAGTGGCTCACGCCTGTAATCCCAGCACTTGGGAGGCCGAGGTGGGCGGATCACGAGGTCAAAAGATCCAGACCATACTGACCAACATGGGGAAACCCCGTCTCTACTAAAAATACAAAAATTAGCTGGGCCTGGTGGCACGCAGCGTTAGTCCCAGCTACTTGGGAGGCTGAGGCAGGAGAATCCCTTGAACCCAGGAGGCAGAGGTTGCAGTGAGCCAAGATTGCCCCACAGCACTCCAGCCTGGTGACGGAGTGAGACTCCATCTCAAAAAAAAAAAAAATATATATATATATATATAGACAACTCTAAAAGGTTTTCTGTGATGGGGAAAAAAGCAAAATATAGATAGTAGCTGGAAAGAGATGTGAGGTCAAGAGAGGAGTTCCGCCCACAAGATAGGTGATATATTGAGTTATGCTTACATATTAGTGGATGTGATTCAGTAGAGAGGAACATGGAGAAGGAGGTAAGCTTGCAGGAGCACAGGGTCTTACACAGGAGCGCAGGGTCTTCCATGGAAGCAGGAACTAGATTTCGGGCGGAAGTAAAGAGGCCCAGGCAAGAATCCTTCTCTTCCAACAGGAAACAAGGCAGAGCCTATTGTCTAATTTAAGACCAGATATTTTTAGACTTAACGCTTTTGGCTATCATCTTTTCCTATGAAAAATTGTTATTCAACCCACTGAAGAGGAATGTATGCTTAGTAAGATGTATTCAAGACTCACTGCTGCCTCCTGGAGTTAAGTGAGAATCAGCTGCATTGTTTCCAGGAGGGGATTGAAGTTAAAATTCAATCCTCTAAAGTACGGTGGTGGGAATGCGAAGAACAAGGGGAAAAAGTACCCAAGAGAGCTGTTTCTTTGATTTAGCAAACCGAGGAAAGAAAGATGGATGTGGGTTGATTCTAGGGTTTCACAGGTTGGAGAATAGTAGCCCGACTGACCAAAATGGAGGTGCTATTGAAATAAACACTTTTTTTTTTTTTTTTGAGACGGAGTCGTGCTCTGTCACCCAGGCTGGAGTGCAGTGGCCGGATCTCAGCTCACTGCAAGCTCCGCCTCCCAGGTTCACGCCATTCTCCTGCCTCAGCCTCCCGAGTAGCGGGGACTACAGGCGCCGCCACCTCGCCCGGCTAAGTTTTTGTATTTTTAGTAGAGACGGGGTTTGACTGTGTTAGCCAGAATGGTCTCGATCTCCTGACCTCGTGATCCGCCCGTCTCGGCCTCCCAAAGTGCTGGGATTACAGGCTTGAGCCACCGCGCCCGGCCAAAATAAACACTTTTAATAGCCAGCGTTTTCTATTTCTAGTTCCTTCATAAGATGGAATAGTAATTCTCTGATTTGCATTTTTGTATTTTGGGAAAAATGTAATTCACTTAAAATAATAGGATGCTTCTTGAAGATGCTATTCTCAGGGTAATTTTGAATATTTAAAAATTATTCATGTTTTTCATAATTTTTATAGTTTAGTAATTTTTTCAAAAACTCTGGGATGAATCAGCTGAAGTAAGAAATCTTTAAAGTTCTAAAGCCTCCAGTTAGTGGTCATAAAAATATCAAGTTAATTAGAGCCTACTTTTATCTTAAATTCTATACTGTTGAGTAACATTCTTGTTGAGCCGTGAATGTTGTTATCACTTTTAAAATCAATAAGTTTTCCTTTTAACTTTTAGGTTCCTTCTCATTTTTTATTTATCTTGGGGAACATTAATTTGTCCACATGCCATTTACAAAATATAAAATACACACAGTGTTCTCCCCCGTAAAATAAACACAGTGAAGTTGACATCGTATTAGATATTTTCTTTTCTAGCATATTTTTACCAGATGTAATGTAATGTAATTTTGTTAACCTAGGTATTAAAAATATTCATCTTGAGGCTAATAAATGATTGTGACTAACCATATAAAATAATCAACTTTCTAGACTATATGTCTCATTTAAGGATTTAAAATACCAGTCTGTTTTTTAGTGACAGATGTTGAACTCGTGTTTTTATCTCTTTTACAGGTTAATGTGTGAAACTGTGAGATATGAGAGACACGAAGCAAATGAAGTTTTATACTAGTAGGTGTTTCCTTTTTGTTTGTACGATGTGTCTAATCCAGTGACTAAATTTTCTTAAAGAATCAAAGGAGTATTAGTAACAGCTGGCTAAGTCAGCACTAACTTATTTTTCTTAGTTGAGAAATGGGAAACATTTTATCTGTTTCCTGTCATAAAATAAAAGTTTACAGTTCTTTCCTGATAAGTTCACATTTATGTCTATATTTGTATCTCTCACATGTGGGTCAAAGATACTATTTCATAGTGTAGAGTATTTTGACATTTTTATTATGAAATAAGAAATAGTATACAGTTTTTCTAACGGAACAAAACATATATTCCCACAGGCACACCAGATGAAATGTGAAGATAGCATAAAGGCCGTATTTTAGTTTATCCTTCTTTCAGAAACAGGGAAATAAGCTGCCCCCCTGTCTTTGGGTATAATTTCATCTTTAGATAATATTAATATTCCTTTCAAGATGTGCAGCATATTCCTTCAGAAAAGACAGCCTATTCTTAAAGAATATGTAGTAGATAAATATTCGCATATTAACATAAATTATGATTTAGTAGACGTTATTTTGTTTAAATTATGTTTGCCATGACTGTTGTTCTCATGACTGTTTTTCCAAGCATTTATTTAAAAATTAGTACCTTCTAGACTTATAGGGAATATTTATTGAAATAAATAAGTCACACTTCTGCCCTTAAGGAGTTCATTATCTGTTGAGAGAGGTAGAAATAGAATACAAGGAAAACAACAACAACAGAAACCAACAAAGCAAAGTAATTGTGAGAATGTAGCTATGTTCCAAGGGTGGAAGAAGTGCAAGGGGGAGCGCATGAAGGAAATGAGGAGAGCCTCAGCGAAGCGGTTGTGGAACCAGATCTCAAAGGTGTGTCCAGGAGGCTGCAGAGACTTCTTAGGCAGAAGGAACAGTATGTGCCAGGATGCAGAGAGGTGAAGGGGCCCGGCCTGATGTTTTGAACATCATGGCAAGTTTAGTGTGACTGGCCTGTGGCGTGGGTCGGGGTGGTAAGTCAAGAGAAGACGCAGTCTGCAGTCATACTTGGTGAAGAACGTGTTGTTCAGAAAACAATCTGGATTCTTCAGGATACTTTTTTCCCTCCTGAATAACATGTTATGGAAAATTACAGATACAATATTTGACACAGGGGTATCACAGACCCACAAATACTCATTGTCCAACATGGCGAACCCATGGCCAATTGTGTTTCATTTCTGACTCTCCCCTCCCAGCTCCAACTGGATGATTTTGAAGTAAATTCCATAATTATTATGATATGTATCTCTAAAAGATAGTGACTTTAAAAAACCTTAAACACAAGATTATCAAGTCTTTAAAAATAACACTTTAATATCATGAAAATATTCAAAGTTTTTGTCTCAAATTTTTTTTTACAGCTTGTTTGAATCTAAATCTAAAGTTTATTCATTGTGATTGTTGATTTTCTTTAAGCCTCTTTTAATAGTAGCTTGGAGGCTGATTTTCAGGCAGCAAAATGATGTGATCACATGTCTCCCAACCCTACCTGTCTACCTGTTCCCTCAAAGATAATACCTGTGGTTGTATGAAAATACGAAGGGTGAGTTAGATAGATTGAGTGTCTGGACAAAGAGGTCAGTAAGGAGACAGTTATAGCCATCTGAGGTGGTTAAGTATTTGAACTGAGGCAAAGACTGAGGGAATGGAGCAGTCAGGGATGATGGATTTTAGAAGATGATACAGGTAGATAGAATCTAGGATGATTCTGAGGTTGCAACATATGAAACTATGACACCTAGGACCTGTTAGCTGTTCAGCAGATAATAATAAATATTCATCTGGAACCTACACCAAATATAGAGTCATAAATAACCAAGACATATTTGATAATGAGAAAATTAACAAGAGGCAAGTGCTCTTAACATAATTCTTCCAGAAGAAATGAAGATGTGAATAAAGTATTATTTTGGGAGCAATAAAAAGTTATCAGTGGAATGGGTATAAAATAACAGGGATAGAGATATTTGAATTCTATTATTGGCATTTATCAAAGCAGTCTAGTGGCAGTAAGCATCAGCTTTCTAATATTTTGTCTTCCTCTGAAACACAGTTTGGATAGTATCAATGATGATGAGGTGATAGCTGACATTTCACAAGCACTTCCTATGTCCCGTGTCCCTGATATGTGATTTATATGCATTCATTTACTTACTCTTCATGGGTATCTTGTGAGGTACTTGTTATCATTATCCCAGCTTTACACATGGACAAACTGAGGCTTTGAGACGATAAAGAACTTACGCAAGCTCCCACTGCCTAACGTGGGACAAAGATTTGAGCCCAGACATTGTGATTCTGCAGCCATAGCTCCTTTTCTGGCTCGTTTCATGTCTTGTCACCATAAAATAATGCTTATGTACATGGTGGGGTAAACACACACTCTCCCTGCCCCAACCTGTTCTCCTAAAGTGGTAACTGAAACCCACCAGCAGCTACATTATGACTGCCTAACAATTATTATTGCTTACTTGTTTAAATCAAAGGTAGATTACAGTGTCTTCAAACCTACCTTTTTTTTCTTTTTTTTTTTTTTTTGAGTAGGTTTAGAGGTTTAGACAGTGCATGTGAGCTATGCTGATAATGCAAAGCCATATTTTAGGTAGCCTTAAATTTGAATGCATTCCACTTTGTAGAGTTGATTGTGGAACCTGCCCACATTTGACTAGTTAGAAGTAGGTGACAGTGTTAGTAAGTGGTGAAAAGTCTTTGGATATTCAACAAATCATGATTTCATAAGACCCAAAATTCAGAGACTAATTGTAGATTCACATAATCAGATTTCTAGCGTTTGACCAATCTTGTGATGAAATGTAATTGAATTGTTTTCTTCCATGATCCTTAAACAGAGATGCTTCAGCTCTTACCAATTTGTGTGAGTTCGGTTTTGAAAATTAAAAAATTATTGTATTTGTGTTATATATAAATCTGCGATAAACTTAATAATAGTACTCCTCTTTTTTGGACCTGTTGTTATTACGTTGTGGGGAAATGACTTGTTTGTTCTTGTTCTTCCTTGAGCTTGAAGAACACAGTGTAGTCAGAAATATCAAAGGCTTTCAGGCTTTGGTTTTATGACCAAGACATGAGTAGAGTAGTCATTTTCCTTATTATGTTTATGTGCTGGTGCCTGCTAAGTTTATGGTTTGCATAATTTCGCCAGGTAAATATAATACTCTTGATCCACCCCTTTACCTCGTTTTTCTCACCTATAATGTGGAACCGATAATAAAAGTTCCTACCCATCAGGATTGGCATGAGGGTGAGATGCAGTAATCTGTACAGACTGTTTAGAGCAGCGTGTTCAGAATAAGTGCACAAACACGTTAGTGCCAGCATCATTGTCATTCTCATCAGTGTTTGATAATTTACATTTTGGTCTTCCAGTTTTTTATCGCTTTAAATGTTTGTCAGGAAGGAATTATAGTAGTGATACTTTAGCTCTGATGGTGTTACTGTTTTAAGATGAACCACCAAGATGACAAAAACACCATTTTAAATTGTATTGAGTTGGGGGGGGGAACATTGTGATTCTGGTAAGATTACATTTTTAAAATTTAGAGTTGCCCGTTTAGAGTCAAATTTTATTTGTTTGCATTAGAAAGTTAGAGAAAATTAGCTCAACTTTACAGAATGGAAAAGCCTATCAGGTAATTTCTACCTTCCTTTCCTTTATTATCTACCCTATTAGGTATTGTGCTGTTTTACGGGAATACTGAGGTGGATAATACTGAGGTGGATAATTCCTCACCGGAGGGACCTTAACTTGTATTTGTTTTTATTTAAGAATTTAATCTTAAATGAGAAACATATGTGTAAAAACACCGGAGAGTAAAAGTTGCAGCATATCGCCAATAAGAAGTTGGGAATTTGTTCTCTGGAAAAATTATTCGAATCTAGGGCTGTCTTATAGTACAGTATGGAAACTGATCTGTTTTAGTTTTTACTTAAGGCCAGCCATCTTCACAGATAGTGAAGTGAAACGGAAATACCGTTTAATATATAATTACATTTAACGTGCTCAAAACCTTTGGATCAGAAATTCAACCACTGCAAAAGTTTAAGTGTCCACACACACACGCCCACATGATAAGTGTAACTGTGCACCTCATTGCCTGTTTGCCACATACATCTGACTGAATGCTTTGGTTTCCAAAGGAGTTTTCATAGCACTTTGTAAGGGGGTTATCTCGCTCTATTCCAGGAGAGAAAATTGTTCTCCATAAAAGAGCTGCATTGAGACCTATTGGGTCTTTTAAAGCATTTTCATTTAAATCTGTAAATGTGCAATTTAGAACTGCAGGCCTCTGCTGAGCTCTTGTTGCTTTTAGCAGTCTTTGCAGTTGTTGACTTGGCTTTCTGTTTTCACAACAGCTGTTCCCACTGCTCTGGGAGGGTGCTCATCTGTCTCTGTAGCCTTTCTGCTCTCCCACACCTCCTCCAGCTAACTCTGCCTCAAGTTTGCTTTCTGGTCTCAAGTACCCTAATGTATCTGTATCTGCATTTACCTCTTGTCCCACTCCTGTCTCCAGGAGGAAGGGATGTCTTTTTGCCTGTATGATGGAGTTATTTCTGTTCTCGTTTGTATCTTCGGCCTCTTCTTCCTGCCCCATTTCTGAGACCGTAAGCCTGACCCTAAGTGTGCTATGATGCCTTCCATCCTGAAGCTTCTCCTTTGCCTCTCTTACTCATATCCAATTATTACACTATTTTTTTTCCTTCCTGATGTGACCAAGATTTTATTTTATTTTACATCACAGTAAATTGTTTTAAAATTATTACAAAAGCACTAATCTACTACTTAGATCATTTTTATAGCCCCCTACCCCTACCCCAGGTAGCAAAATACTGCAGATCTTCTTTCTTTATTATTATTATTTTTTTCTTCAGACAGTCTAGCTCTGTTCCCCAGGCTGGAGTGCAGTGGCACTATCTCGGCTCACTGCAACCTCCACCTCACTGGTTTAAGCCATTCTCATGCCTCTGCCTCCCGAGTAGCTGGAATTACAGGCATGTGCCACCACGCCTGGCTAATTTTTGTAGTTTTAGTAGAGCTGGGGTTTCGCCGTATTGGCCAGACTGATCTCAAACTCCTGACCTCAAGTGATCCACCCACCTTGGCCTCCGAAAGTGCTGGGATTACAGGTGTGAGCCACAGCGCCTGGCCTCTTCTGTTTTTACCCAGCAAGATGTAACCACCATTTTGAGTATTTTTCTGTCCTAATTTTATTATGCTTATATGTGTACATAAAGAAAATGGTGGCTGGATGTGGTGGCTCGCACCTGTAATCCCAGCACTTTGGGAGGCTGAGGCGGGCGGATCACTTGAGGCCAGGAGTTCGAGACAAGCCTGGGCAACATGGTGAAACCTCGTCTCTACTAAAAATACAAAAATTAGCCTGGCTTGGTGGCATGAGCCTGTAATCCCAGCTACTTGGGAGGCTGAGCCACGAGAATTGCTTGAGCCCCAGCAGCAGAGTTTGCAGTGAGCTGAAATCACGCCTGGGCAACTGAGACCCTGTCCCCCCCGCCGTCCCCCAAAAAAAGTGAAACCAAAGCTTTTAATGTATTTGAAAAAAATGGCGTCTTTAAAGACTTAGCCTTTGCATGGAATTGTAGGACACAGGTGCTCAACCACCTCGCCTGTATGTAAGTATGAGAATTCAGGCACACGCACACCCGTGCCCACACAGATACTTAAGAAAGACTGTTTCATCATATACATATGGAGATCCTTTAAGGCTTCTTGACAATGATATTTTTATATTACTATTTTAACATGAAAATGTTTTATTTTTATGTTGAACAGAAGAGTATTTAAATAAAAACATTGTTAAAAATACAATTAATCTGTAATCTTCACGAGGGTAGGGACTATGTTTATGTTTCAGGTTTGCCTTCTCATGCCTGCAATGGAAATTTGCATTTAGTCTGTTCCTGATGGTTATTTATTTATTTATTTATTTATTTTCAATTCTCTATTCAAAAGAAGGAACTCCTTTGATCTGTAGATAAAGACCTTCATTATGGTCTAACTTTCTAATAAAATGGCTGGTTACACATCATCAGGTGTTGGATTCTTTGTGTCAATGTTCTATGAAACTGCTCAGTGAATAAAAGCTGTTTAGGGTAAGGTATAGGAGAAAAATACAGCTTGCTTTTTATATCCTTTCTGATGTGAGGGTTAGTGGTGCTGTCAAGTGTTTTGCAGTGTTGTTGCGGTTTCTTGCTGTAGGGACTCCTATAGTGAAGTTAGGCAGATTTAGCCTTGAATTTGACTCTGTCTCTGGGTGTGTATAAGTTACCTTTAATTTTTCTAGACCCAGGTGACGCTAGGTGAGGAACAGTTTTCTTGTGAAGATGAAATTGCAGCATATGAATCTAAAAGACACATTTGCAAATTAATTTCGTAACCCAGTAGTCGTTTCCAAAGGAGTCAAATTTTCAGATTCTTTTAAATGTGATAAATTGTTCCTTGAGCCCTTGGATCTATTTTTTTACCCTCAGTATAGCTGACTCATCGATTTGATGTATTGTAATCTTTCTCTGTATATATCTATATATAGTTTGTTTGGTGTTTTTCCTATCATTTATCGTTTATTGAATAGCTTTATAACTCCCAGTGTTTCATTCCTTCCTTTCATTTTAAAAATGAATTTCATAAATTTAAGATTGTGCCAGGCACAGTGACTCATGCCTGTAATCCCAGCACCTTGGGATGCTGAGGTGGGTGGATCACTTGAGCCCAGGAGTTCAAGACCAGCCTGGGCAAAATGGCACGACCCCATCTCTAAAAAAATACAAAACTTAGCCAGTGCTGGGACTCCAGTGCACCCCTGTGGTCCCAGTGCTACTCGGGAGGATGAGGTGGGAAGGTCGCTTGAGCCTGGGAGGTGGAGGTTGCAGTGAGCCAAGAGTGTACCACTGCACTCCAGCCTGGGCGACAGTGAGACCCTGTCTCAAAAACAATAATAAAAATAATAAATAATGAAAAAAATGATGATATTAACGAGCCTATAGAATATCTGGCTTTATTGGTTCTTTGGTAGTTTACATTGCTAGTTGAAAAAAAAAAGGATGTCTGCTGTCTCCCCTGTATTTTCAGTATAAAGATGAAATATCTTTAATATTTTCATCAGTTTTCAGAGTTCTTATTGATCTTACTGACTTTTCCTGTTTGTTGGTTGCAATTCCTTGTGAGTGAATTGCTGTTGATTAGAAAATAAGGATTTTTTTTTTGAAAATCTTAAAATGGTGCTTTCTTTCTTCAGAGTTTTTAATTATAAATGAAGTAATTTCCTCACAATTTAGAACTTTTAAGAAATAGAATAAAAATTACCCTCAACTTTAAAAATGTCATTTGTTTTCTTATTGTGGGAATTTATAATTGATATATTTACATATAGCTCATTTTATAATAATGTATCAGTATTCCAACAGTGGAAAATGGAAATACCAAAGCCCTTAACTCTTGTTAGGACTCCTGAAATTTGGCGTATACTTCATATTTTGGTACATGCACTTTATATTTCTTTTGACTTGATATCATTGTTAGGGTTGTTTACTGTGCTGTGTTGCATTAATTTATCTAGTGAGCTTGCTTTGTGCCATTTGGCTATACAAAAATAAATAATGAAGCATTTTTCTATCAGCTTATAGCTCAGAGCTCCATGAGAGGAGTGAAAATATACAAATAATTTTTAAACTGTAATAAATCCAGTAAGAAAAATGATGTAATGTATTTGTGAAAAAGATTAAAATTACTGTGTATCTGGAAAGCCATCTGTGTATTGGAAGGTGGCCATTGTTAGAACGTATTTTTTTGAAGCCGTGGAACACTTTGTTCATAGAAAATCCTGTTCAGCCCAACAGCAGTAGCTATTATAGTTGAAAGAGGTTTGGACGCCTTGAAATCCCAAGGGCTGTTGATATTGAAAACCTCTGATCTCAACTGTCTGCTGGATGCCTATAAAGGGATAGACGATAATTTGTCGTAAATAAGTAATTTTCACTGTGGTTTTTTTTTTTTTTTTTTTTTTTTGGCGTAATCGTATATTTGAGAGCGTGAGTCTAAGCTGGCCAGAAGTCTGTAATAACAGCAGTGTAGGTGAGCACAAATGGGACCCTGAACTTTAGCAAAGGGCTTCGATAGAGACTTGGGAGGGGGAACCCGCAGAATGTCATGACAGGCCGTGAAGAGGGAGAAGCTTGGGAAGATGTCCCTTTATCTTTTGGTTGGATGGTGTTGGTGAGACAGCAGATACAGGAAAATAAAGGTGTTTTTTCTGTTTTTTGGTCACGGGTGGCTGGCCCTGTGGAATTCCTTGTGGTCCCCACGTAGTTATTGGAACCTTTCTTAGTCTTCATTTTATTCCATTTTTTCTTGTTTTATAGGCATGGGATCAATAGCCCTAGATGATGATTCCTGTCTCCTTTTCTCCAGATGCCAACAGCCTTGTCTTTTGAATGTGATACTGTGTGGTATTACATCCTGGATAGTATAAAGTGACCTTTCTAAAATAGCACCAAAATTAGTATTTGATGCTATATGTGGTTCTCAGTTGTGCCGAACCTGTCTGAGATAGCTGTGTCATGTGGTAAGCTCAGCCACTATTTCTGGACATTTTGCCAGTGCTCATCTTACCTATTCTTATTCACAAAACAATTGCCATCTTTTTGCTTCTTTGTTTTAATGACCTTGTTAATGCTGCCCATATGAAGTATTCAGAGGAGCTTCCTCACTCCCCTGGGCCGCTTCAGGCTTGGCCATATTGCATTTGATCTGCTAAAGTGGGAGGAGTCTCTTCTTGTAGCCCATACACCCTCCTTGTTCCATATTTTGTCAGGATCATCTGGGAAAGCACTAACTTCTGGTTCCAGATTGCTTAGATTTTGCATGGGCACCACTCTTTCTGTTTCTGTTTATTGCTTCTCCACTCCCCAAACCACCCCCTCCAAACTTAGATGGCCATGTTTGTGACTGTTGGGAGTCTTGTTTTGAGACGATGGTCTGCTAGGCTTGGCATCCTTTGCCCACAGCCACCTCCGCAATGCCTACCACTCTGTTTTGTTTCAACTCAGAATCTTCTCTCTCCTTGTCAGTCTCCCTTGGCTTTTCTTTCTTCTTTTTTTTTTTTTACGACGGAGTTTTGCTGTTGTTGCCCAGGCTGGAGTGCAGTGGCATGATCTTGGCTCACTGCAACCTCCACCTTCTGGGTTCAAGAGATTCTCTTGCCTCAGCCTACCCAGTAGTTGGGACTACAGGCGCCTGCCACCATGCCCGGCTAATTTTTGTATTTTTAGTAGAGACAGGGTTTCACCATGTTGGCCAGGCAGTTATCAAACTCCTGACCTCAGGTAATCCACCCACCTCTGCCTCCTAAAGTGCTGGGATTACAGGCGTGAGCCACTGTGCCTGCAGCCGTGAGCAGCCTTTTTGACTGACTGTGCCTCAGTTAAGTTTTCCTCTTGTATTAACAGCTGAATGAAGTAGCATTTTCACAGTTACTTTCTTGCCCTCTAATAATTGTCTTTGCTGATTTAATCAGTTTTCTTCAGGCTTAGTAGTTTTTTGTTCTTTCAATTCCCTTGTCAACTTCAACTTGATCACTTGCATTTACCGGTGGCTTCCTTAAATGAGAATGTGGAGCGGCACACACAGCTCTTTCCCATGGAGAGAGTGCCACCTTGTGGATCTCTAGGATATTGCCAAGGAGGCGCTTAGATGGTGGCTCCATGTTTCCGTTTACTGGTAAACTGAAGTTTACATCTTTGACTTTCAAGCACTTTAATACCTTACCTGGGTTCCTGTCTACTCCGTTCATTAATTTACTTATTAAGAAAATATTTGAGTGCCAGTCAGGTATTATATAGTGTATATATTGGGGGTACTTAAGAGTTAGAGGAGTTTAAAAACTACCGAGGAGAAACCCCTACTGTGAGTAATTATGACACTGGCACCTGCTTCACGTGAACATGTACACAGGGCACTGGGAAGCTGGAAGAAAATGACTCACTTTCCTTGGAATATACCAAAACACTTCTCAGAGGAGGTGATAGTTAATCTGGAACTAGAAGGATGAGTAATACATTTACAAGAGAAAATATACTATTTAGAAGCTAGACAGCAGGTTTGTCCGAAACCTTTGTGGCATAGGTGGAAAAAAAAAATGTGTGGCTTGGCTGAACAGGATGAAGTTTGCAGCATAAGGAATGTTGGGGTTGCGAGCAGAAAGCAAAACTGTAGGTTGGTCCTTTCAGAGACGATGCTAAGAGAGGAAAGGAGATGAAGAGAACTAGTATTTTTTGTACCCATCATACAAGGTACTGCATATATATTGTTTCATTATATAAAAGGAGCTCTGTGAAGAAGGTATCAATGTCTTGCATTTTGCAGTTGAGGAACTAAAGTCTCAGAATTTGACTTTACCAGGATCACGTGGCTGGTGTGGAAGAAGGAATCTGTGCTCCAGAACCTGCACTCTGGAACCTGCGCTCTTTGCACAGCCTTTTCCTGCTTCCTTCATGGACTCTGCCAGGGAGGTTGGACCTTCTCCTGCGAAGGACCATGGGGTTCATCAGAAGGATGTCATCTGATCTGATTTACCTGAGCAGATGATCACTGAAATGTTGCCCAGCTTCTCCTAGGCATGAACGTTCCTGCCCTGAAAGGAAGTTCATTGTAGTTGGAAGAAGATGATCAGGAATAAGAAATCATTACAGACAAACATAAAACGATGAAATTAGATGGGCTAAGTATTCTAGAGTTTGGAAAACAGTGAGAAGATTTCCTTAAAGTAGTAGTTTTTGAGCCATCTCTTAAGGTACAGTGTGATGCAGAGGGTACATGGAGAGAGGTAAACATCCTGAACAGTGTGGCACAGTTGGAAGGAACAGAAGGAAAGCAGCCAGACAGGAGCAGTGGGTTATGTTGAGGGGTAGTAGGAAGGAAGGTGGGAGAGGAGAGGGAGTCAGATCAAGTATTTCCCTCATGCCCATTTTTCTTGGTTTAGATTTGGGGTAACGCTCAGCGGGGATCATACAGTTCTGATTGCCCCAGAGGCTTTCTGTGTGTTTACAGCTTTCTGTCTGTCTGGAAGGTGAACTGATCATTTTATAATGGTCTGTATTTATTTGGCCTTGTTAATTTCCTTCCTGTTGATGAAAAACAGAAATCGGAGCCTTTTAGAGTTTCTCATTATATACCAGGGCTTTTGTGAGTTCCGTTTCGTCCATTGTAGGATGAGATGTATTGAAATCAAATCAGTTGTCCATTGTGGTTCCTAGCTCATCATCCTGCGATCAAATTCTGAGATTCTAAGAAGGATTAGGTCTTCTCTAAGCGTGAATTCTCCTGTTTAGAGAGACTTGTAAGTACTGCTTTCCTATACAAACCTCTTTAGTCTTCAGATTTTTTTTTTTTGCCCAATACTGGTGGTGTCAGGTTATTTGGAAATCCTCAGTCAGGGTTCTTTCAGGGTTAAGCTTTGGCATTTCAGCAACACTTGAGGGAGCTGCTTTGCTTATAATTTTTTAAAAAATTATTTGAGGAAAAATTAAAATAGCACTGATTAATACAATGCATGTACCTAGTTGCATGGATATTGATAGAGTTGTACTTTTTTTTCCTGCCATTTGTTCCTCTTGGGACTTCATATCGAGACCATTTTTCTGAAAGTTTTTCAGAGTTGGCCAGCCCCATACGTAAGAATCATCTGGGATATTTGCTTAAAAGTCACTTTGATGGATCTCCTACCTAATGATCAGAAATTGGGTGGGATAGATCCATTTTAAATTAACATCTTAGTTGATTCACTGGCACATCAAGGCTTGAGAACTACTGGATAGAATAGAATCTCAGTGTTAGTCTTAGATGTTTGTTATCTACCACTACACCTACTCCAATGTGGTTACATCCCAATAAACCCCCTATATGTTGAAAATATCCTAAGTCAAAATGCAGTGAATGTACCTAGCCTACTGAACATCATTGCTCAGCCTAATGATACGGTTTGGCTCTGTGTCCACACCCAAATCTCATGTCAAATTGTTGTCCCTAGTGTTGGGAGAGGGACCTGGTGGGAGGTGATGGGATCATGGGGGCAGATTTCCCCCTTGCTGTTCCCATGATAGTGGATGAGTGCTCATGAGATCTGGTTGTTTAAACGTGTGTAGCACTTCCCTCTTTGCTCTCTTTCCTGCTCCGCCATGGTAGGACATACTTGCTTCCCCTTCCCCTTCCCCATGATTGTAAGTTTCCTGAGGTATCCCAGTCATGCTTCCTGTACAGCCTGCAGAACTGTCAGCCAATTAAACCTCTTTTCAAGTTACCCAGTCCCAGGTAGTTCTTTGTAGCAGTGTGAGAACGACACATACACTTAGCCTACCATAAACATGCTCAGAACGCTTACATTAGCCTACAGTTGGGCAGGATCTTTTAACACAAAGCCTGTTTTATAACAAACTGTTGAGTACCTCATGTAATTTATTGAATATTGTACTGAAAGTGAAAAGCAGAATCGTTGTGGTACTCGAAGTTGAGCGTGTCGTAAAGACGAAAAGCTTGTCGGATCATTGGAAGTTGGGCACCGTCTGTACTATCATTGTCAGTCTTCTCTTAACCAGCTTCATTGCCTGGAAGTGAGGTCTCAATTTGCATACCCTTTAACTACTGAACAATTTGCTGCTGCTACTACTAAGTATTATTTTAATAATTTTAGTTTCATTTTTCTTAAAAAAAAATCACTTTTCCATTTTTACATACACGTGTAAAAACCCTCCAGTAACAGCTGCACTGTGGAAAGGAAGTGTTTGCAGACCTTGAAAGGAAGCACGTTGTACCCCACACAGAAACACCGTCTGCCTGAGGCATAATTGTAAGTGAAAAGAGTAAGCGTGGTTAGTACAGTGCTTTCTAATAAAGTAAGGGGAATTTCCTAGACAAGTAAGACTACATAAAACAGATTTTTGATGCTGACACCTCACAGCAAGGAATTTGCATAACAGGAACTAAACATAAATTCTGTAGGGGATGGATAGGAGGAGAGGAGAGGGGTTTTTCTAGCTTACAACTATTTCCAGAACATCTGTAAAATAAGATTCACTGTTTTTTTTGTATTCTTACATTCCTTAACTATGTGTTCTTACTTTTAATTAACTTACTTTTCGAAAACCTGAATCCTTAGAAGACACAACTCAAAAAATTTTGCTTATCATATGGGGCCTGGCATGTGGTAAATGCTCACTGAATTTAATAAATGTTGATTGAATGGTCATTCACTGCAGATGCCTACTAAAGCAAATATAACTCTTGCAAGTTAACTTTGGATTCTTTGGGGAATGTAGAGCAACAGCCTGTCTATCAGATAAACAAAATTGTAATGAGTGTTAGAGATTACCACTTACCTTCACATCCTCAGATCTTTACCATGGATTTCCTGATATAAAGAGTCAACCCTAAACTCAGGCTAATCGATAGGTGTTAAGGATGCTAGAGCATTCACTGCCACAGTATTTGATCGACTTTGAACATCAGTTGTCTTTCACTTCATGTGTGTTTTATTATCAGTGCCAGGAGAGCTGAGTTTATAAGGCTTGTACTTAATTTGTCCTTATTATTTTTGCCTTCAGAGTTGACAGACATGAAATAATTGAAAAGCCAGCTAATGTTTGTTATTTCTCTCTGTCACAGATAATCTAGATCATGGTGCCATTTATTGTACTTTCTAACATGTTAACGCTATTAGTTGTCACTGAATAATTATATGCATTTAATGATCACTGCTCATTTAATCCTTGCAGCAGCTCTAGTAACTTGCCCCAGGTCACATAGTTAGGAAGTGACGATCTACCTTAATTTCCTATTTCTCTAGATTTTATTTCCTTGGGCCAACCTTTTTTGTGATAAAGGGAACATTGTAAAAACAGATTTTAAAAAGTTTACAGAGTATTTTTTTTCCCGCTTTTTGTTTTAATGTTTCATCATTTGTTATTTAAAAATTATTAAACTAGTTTTGAGTCTGGAATAACATTTTTACTTGGCATAATTCAGAATTTAAGAGTAATGCTGTCATCTTAATAAAGACAAATAAGTTTTTTTCACAAACCAGACGAATGATTGCTGGTTGCAAGAGCTAATGATTAAAAACTGAGGAGACAAAAATATGAATTACTCTTTGAAGTACTTTGCATTTTCACTTGAGAAATCATTTTATTTTTATGGTTCTACATTCACATGAAACTCTTTGACAATGCTTTTCCTTTATGTTTTCTTGAGGCATTGCTATTGAGCTAAGTAGTCATGAATTTGGTGAAGAATGGACTTGGGGGTAAAGATGTTCAACTGCTGATTCACTTTGGAAGCAGATAGCACAGTGAAAATGATAAGGCGATAGAGATTGACATTATTAAGTGATGTAATTATTCAGAGTTGTAAATAGAATTTAGTGTCTTCTAAAAACTTTTTCATGACATAATATAGAAACCAGACAAAGCAGGGACTTGGCAGAAATTGCTGAAGACTCCCTTGCAACGTGCATATGGTTCACGGGGATCTGAGAGGAGCGTAGTATGCAGCGTCCACGTTGTGCTCTTGAAAGAAAAGGGGTATGCTCTGTGCCTCCTTTCTACTCCTCCCCCTGGCTGGAGCGTGGATGTGGTGGATGAGATGCCACCCTAGAATATGAGATGGAAGCCATGGGTTGAGGACGGCTGAACCACAAAACAGAAGGAGTGTGGCTTCCCAATATCATGGAAACACCTTATCAGTCTTGGACTTCTCATGTTCACACTATTTTGTGTATGAGAGAATAATGAACTTCCTCCTTGGTTATGTTATGCCATTGCTATGTTTAGATTTTTTAATAGTAGCTGAGTTTGTGTCCTAACTAATAAATTTGATGCAATTGACTATATACGATAAAATAACTCATTCATGGCAGAAGGCACCATAAACCAAGTCCAAGGGTAAACAGCAAACTGGGAGAAAAGATATTCACAGCTCATGTTTTCAAAAGGCCAGTTTTTGTAAAGTACGCCTAGAAAAAAATCTCACAATTTTTTTTTTTTTTTTTTTTTTTTTTTTTAAGGCAGAATCTCTCGCCATGTCCACCCAGGATGGAGTGCAGTAACCCAATCTCGGTTCACTGCAACCTCCACCTCCTGGGTTCAAGCAATTCTCCTGCTTCAGCCTCCCAAGCAGCTGGAATTACAGGTGTGAGCCACCACCGTTGCTATTTTTTTTGTATTTTTAGTAGTGACGGGGTTTCACCATGTTGGCCAGGCTGGTCTTGAACTCCTGACCTCAGGTGATCCACCTGCCTCAGCCTCCCAAAGTGCTGGGATTATGGGCGTGAGCCACCACACCCAGCCGGGAAAAAAAAAAAAAAAAAAAAAAAACCCTCACAATTAATTAGAGACTTAGAGTAATTAATTAGAGACTTAGTTAAAAGTTAGGAAGTGATTTTACAAAAAAGAAACAGAAATGACTCATGAACATAAAAAAGATGGTCTTATAAGAAAAACAAATGAAAAATAAACTGAGATACCATTTTCACCAAGCGGATTGGCAAAACATCCAGAAGCGCTTCAGTCACCCTGACCTTGCATGGCAGTGGCAGCCCTTTGCACTCACACTCCCCATCCTCCCTGACTGTTGCCTGGAATGCTGCTCCCTTCAGGATCCACGTGGCTAACTCACCTCCTTTGCTCAGATGTCTTCTCAATGAGACTTGAATGTAATCTCCATGAGGGTGGGAGCTTTTTGTTGTTTTTCCCCGACATATTCTAAACATCCAGAAAAGCCTTCCACATAAAATTTGTCAATATTTGTTAAATTATGACAAACTATATTAGTAAGGTTGTGGGGAAGTAGGTAGGCATATACATCGCCAACTACCTGTGGCGGACAGTTTGACAGTATCTAACAAGATTACTGTGTATGTGCTCCTAGACCCAACAGTTGCCCTTCTGGGACTTTGTCTTCCAGCTACTACTGTATGTACAAAATTACTATTGCAGTTTTTATTTGTTTTTATATAATTGTGTAATATTGAAAACAATGGGAAATGACTGTCAGTAGGGGGTTGCTTGAGTCAAATATGGCACATCCATACAATGGAAAGGAATGCTCTACAGCAGTAAAAAGAATGCTCAAGAAAGCTATCTTTTGGTGAAAAGATCTCTAAGAGTTATCGCAAAAGAAAAGAGCTGTGTAGAGTGTGCTATCTTTTCTGTAACAAAGAAAAAAGTTGGTGGGAAGGATAAGAATGTATGTCCATTATTGTGTGCATATACATAAATTCTAAAAGAATACCAAAGAAATAGTGGAGAAATGTGAGAACTTGCTAGACAGGGAAAATGATTAGGAATAGTAAGTTTCACTGATAGCTCTGGGTATTTTTTCATTTTATGAAGCAAGTGAAAGTATTTCGTGTTCAAAAAAAGTAAAAAATAAAACTTAGAATGATAGGTGCTGTTGGTCTAAGGAACATTTGAAACATTTAAATATACTAATAACTATCTTTTGTGTATTTCAGGGATATAAAGTAATTTGTAAAAATGATTTCAATCGTTGAATAATGGTATTTTTATGAATGTGTTTTATGCTATTGTTCTTTATTATTTTAAAAGTAATATGGGTGCTGTACTTTGTGCTATATGTTTTAATTTTGTTGTTGTTGTTGTTATAGGTAACAATCTGATTCTGTTACCGTTTCTTTTCAGCCCCGATGATATTGGGACCTGCTGGTATATCCTTCTTTCTGGTTCCGTGTTCATCAAGGAATCCATGTTTCTTCCAAGAAGCAGGTATCGTATAGACATTCTGTAACAGATTATCCATGAAGCTTGAAATTATTTTGCAGAATTGAGTTCTAAAATTCTTGTCTATTCCGGTGTCCTCTTCTGCTGACACAAAGCAAGACAGTACTTTGGGGTGTTGATGCATGAATCTTTAAGAAATAACTTTGTTTTGTATGCACTGTTCCAATCTCTTTAACAAAGGGCAAGAACAGAAAACATACTGATGACATGTGCATTTGTTACATGATTATGTCAGCTGTGTTGAGGGCACATTTGCTCCTAGGAAATAACAGTCAGTTCAAGATAGCTTAGATAAAGGAGGACTAACTTAAAGAGTATAGCAGGCAGTCTCATAAACGTTTAAAGAGAGGCAAAGAAAGTTCTTTAAGACCACATGGGACTAGAAATGGAGAGGCAGGGACTTTCATTGGCATTTTTTGCTTCTCAAGACCATAGGACCTTTCATTTTTGCATTTGTCTGTAGATTGGCTACCTGCTCTGTAAGGCTGTTGATTCCTTTCTGCCTGTCTTTGACTTGTATGTGCTGACTACTCACTTAAGGCGTTATGTTACTCGCTTAAGGGCTTATGTCCCTAATGTTTACATTGTTTGACTGCAGTGCTGGTATTGTCTTTAAATTCCTCAGAATACAATCTGACTGGCCTGGGTTGGGGCGGATGTATTCCTGTCTTCCAACCAGCTGTGGCCAGAAAGGGTTAGGGCTCATCTGTTGCATACATGATTGCCTAGGTTCAGGTTCCCCAAGGGTGTCAGCTACTGAGTTTCACTAGTTATGTTTCTATGTACTTTTCGCAAGTAAATAATTTTTACTAAAGGTTTTAAACTTTTAAGTATTTTTATTTTAAATTACTAAATAAATATTTTATTTGAATTGACTAAATTTATTAAAGTACGGGGATTGCCCCTTTCTGTCACTTAGCTCTTCTATAAAAATATTCAGATGTCTTGTTGATAAATATTCTGAATGGGTCAGGCTCTTATGAAGAATCTATTTGAAAGATGTGAACAAATTTTTATAAAAGGTCAGAGTCTGAAACAAGGAGAGGTAATTTTACACTGTGGAGAAAGATCAGCCTGGGTGTGGTAGCTGACGTGAGTAGAATGGGCCTTTGGTGGCCAGAGTGCTAGTGAAGGAGTGCCAGAGGCACATTGCATCTAATTAAAAATAATCTCGGCTGCGATTCCTTTGCCCTTCTACTTCTTTGAGGTCAAATTGACAAACATATTCTCTTTGGAAAATGGTCACATGAGGGAGGGAAGCTCTACTGCCTGCTTGTTCCTGAGTAATAGTCTTGGAAATGATGTGGTGGTGGCGGTAGTAATAGAGATAGTAATAATTGTAGTAGTAAAAATAATAGTAATAAAAGAATGATGACAAAATAGCTAAGCTTTTACATTATTTTCCATTCACCATTTTAAATGTTTTGTGTATATTAAATACTTTCATAACTCCCC
The DNA here is from genome assembly GCF_003255815.1 of Theropithecus gelada. Classification (NCBI taxonomy): domain Eukaryota; kingdom Metazoa; phylum Chordata; class Mammalia; order Primates; family Cercopithecidae; genus Theropithecus; species Theropithecus gelada. Next base: position 156,164,243 of record NC_037672.1, read on the forward strand.
TTTGAAGTGGGTACAGTTATTACCTGTATTTTATGAATGAGGAAACTATGGTAATACAGGATGGAGGGTGGTTGTACCTCCTGGAAATCTGCCTCGAAAGCCTGGAGTGACCCTGTGAGCTAGCTTTGATAATTCTAGGAATTCTGTTTCCCGCAGGAATATCTCCACTGGAATCGTAAAGCTCTTCCACTCCTTCAGACTCAGGACCTACTATTTGGTCCCTTTCTGGAGGTTCTGTCTGACTCTATTTCTGAACTTAAAAGAAGGTGCTAGCAAACAATATTTAAGCATTGGCATATTTTAAAAATTATATATAATTTAATATAATAGTAGTAATTACCATATACATTTTCAAAAATAAAGAGAAGAAACATTATCAGCTAAAATCCTTTCATCCAAGATAATTCTTTAATAGTATTTTTTCTCTACACTTATATGCTTGTGTTTAAGATCATGCTTTAAATACAATTTAATGTCTTCCTTATTCCAGTTAAAGAATATATATGTTGCCTTATAATATTAAAAATTCTTCATAAAAAGGTTTACTCTTTATAACTTTTTTTTTTTTTTTTTTTTTTGAGACGGAGTCTCGGTCTGTTGCCCAGGCTGGAGTGCAGTGGCCAGATCTCAGCTCACTGCAAGCTTCGCCTCCCGGGTTCACACCATTCTCCGGCCTCAGCCTCCCGAGTAGCTGGGACGACAGGCGCCCGCCACCTCGCCCGGCTAGTTTTTTTTTTTTTTTTGTATTTTTTAGTAGAGACGGGGTTTCACCGTGTTAGCCAGGATGGTCTCGATCTCCTGACCTCGTGATCCACCCGTCTCGGCCTCCCAAAGTGCTGGGATTACAGGCTTGAGCCACCGCGCCCGGCCCTCTTTATAACTTTTAATGCCAATTTAACATTTAGTTATTTGAACTTTCCACAATTTAGTTAATAATTGTAAAGGATACATTTTATTATAAATAATGCTGTAGCAAATGCAATTTGAAATTTATGTCTTAAAAAGAACACTGATTGTGACTTTATCATCATCTTAATACAAGGTCTGTTGTACAAACTAAATGCATAAGACCGAAGCCCTAGAACAGTGAAGAAGCCAGTAGTGGTCGTCCTTGACTACCAGCCGTTATCAACTAGTCAAGTAACAGCTTGTTCTAACTTCTGGAAAGGGAACTTAATGTTCAAAAGACTGCTATTCTAGAAAAAAGAGGACTTGCAGTTCAGACTTATTTCTTGAGCACATTGGACTGTGTATCTAATTATTTTAAAAGATGACATAAGTTACTCTTTTTCTGGCTGGATGTCAAGTGCTTGCCAGTTAGTACTTTAATAGGGTGAAAGAGGGAATGGCGGTTCTGACGGAATGACAAGCCAGTACTATTTATAGGTTATTGCTTCATGTTGCACCTGCTGACATTTGCACTGTCCAAGTTGTTTGTTTCCTTTGGGGATGTTGCCTTAGGAATAGGACTGAGATTGTTTTAATGAGAAAGAGTTTAGTGGTGTTATGCTGATGATTGGCATTAGTGATTCAATATATATTTCTCTTCCCAGAAAATACTGAGGTTCTATATGGATTAGGTATTACTGACAGTCCAGTTTCATAAAACAACTAGTTTACAGATGATTCTTCAACCTATGTTTTTATCGTGTAAGCCTGGAAATTGGTTATCAGTATATAGTAAGTCAACTGAGCATTCTCTTGAAAGTGCCAACTCGTTTTGACGGGTAATTCACCTTGAAAGTACCAAAAGATCTGGAACAACATTTTTATATTTTTGACTAATTCTTATGAAATTGTTTTGACACATGATTTCATCCAGTGAAAAGGAGGATATATATAGCAGAAAAATCTGTCATTTGGCTTCCAGATTTAATTAGCCTTATTGAAATCCCTCAGTCGACATTTAAGTCAGCATTTTATGTTTTTCTAATTTTTTTTCTTTTGTTTTAGTTACCTTCCTAGATAGATGAGGGTGGTTTGGGTATGTACTTTTACTTTGGTTGTTCAGACGTGAGTGTTGTTCCTTGTTAAGGTTTGTAGGGCTTATGAATTCCTATGTGACTATCACTGACAGCTTGCTTACTCTTCTTCTCCACTTCAAGCAGTTTCAGTGATTATGAATGTTGTTTTTGTGAGTTTTGTTTTTAATCTACTAGAAATTTGTCAAGTTTTGAAACACTGATATTTATACAAGTGCCTGTAACACCATGTATTTTATGTTGTTACATATATTGTTGCCTTCAGATAGAGCTAAACTCTTATTTGAATTATAGTTTGTATTGAAGCAAGGTACAATTTATAGTTACTGTTTTCTTAAAAGTTGTTTAAAATGAATTCAGTGTCTTTGTATCAACAGAAGATTGCTAGCAAAGGTAATTTAAGAATGGAATGTGTGGGTGAGAGAGAATATTTGCCATAGGTGAATATAGAAACAGTGCAAACTATGATGTGTTTTTTCAAATCTATGAGTGAAGCAGTTGTGGCCACTCAGTTGTAAGGTTGTGTGCTGCATAACTTTATGAGTGCTGATTACACCCATAGTCATTGCAGGTTGATTGATTAAAATAATTGACAGGCAGAGGGTAGTAAGAAGAAGGAGTTTTTCCTACATAATATTTTCAAAGGCATCATTTGCAACAGCTGTGGGGCTGGAAAGCAATAGATGAAGATTATCTTATGAGGTTGCAGATTTAGAAATGGTTTTCTAATGTACCTTTGCTTTATGCTATTGTACGTAATGGATAGGAAAACATTGACAATTTTCATTGCCCCTAAATACCCTAAATCAGTATATTTAAAAAATTATGGCCAGGCGCGGTGGCTCAAGCCTGTAATCCCAGCACTTTGGGAGGCCAAGACGGGCGGATCATGAGGTCAAGAGATCGAGACCATCCTGGCTAACATGGTGAAACCCCGTCTCTACTAAAAAATACAAAAAAAAAAAAACTAGCCGGGCGAGGTGGCGGGCGCCTGTAGTCCCAGCTACTCGGGAGGCTGAGGCAGGAGGATGGCATAAACCCGGGAGGCGAAGCTTGCAGTGAGCTGAGATCTGGCCACTGCACTCTAGCCTGGGCGACAGACCGAGACTCCGTCTCAAATATATATATATATATATATATATATATATATATATATAAAAAAAATAGAAATTGTGGAATTTAAATTTTTATCTAAAATTACCCCATTCTATGAATGATGAAGCCTATTTCCTAATAAAGTCACAATATAATAATGAACCAATATATTATTTTTTGGCTGCTGACTTCTGGAAGGCTAGGAATTTATTAAAGATAGGTTCAGACTGTATTTCTGAATGTATATCTAGCTCTTTAGATTATTTGTTAGAGAAGGAGATAGTTTACCTAGGTTTTATGTTAACTCATTGAGTTAGAGCATTTTTCTAGTAATTTATCAGTCATTAAAAATCCTATTTGCAGTAAGAAAAAAAAAGTGTACAATTTTTATTTTGTGGGGAGGGGTTATGGAGTCTTACTCTGTTGTCCAGGCTGGAGTGTAGTGGCACAGTCTCAGCTCACTGCAGCCTCCGCCTTCCACGTTCAAGCAATTATCGTGCCTCGGCCCCCCAAGTAGTTGGTATTACAGGTGCCTACCACCACATCCTGCAAAGTTTTGTATTTTTAGTGGAGACGAGGTTTCACCTTGTTGACCAGACTGCTCCCGAACTCCTGACCTCAACTGATCCTCCCACCTTGGCCTCCCAAAATCCTGGGATTACAGATGTGAGCCACTGCCAGTTTTTTGTTGTTGTTTGTTTGGGTTTTAAAGAGACAGGTTCTCAGCCTGTCATCTAGTCTTGAGTGCAATGGCACAATCTTAGCTCACTGTGGCCTCAACCTCCTGGGTTTAACCCATCCTGTCTCCTCAGCCTCCCAAGTGACTGGAACTCAGGCACACACCAGTATGCCCTGCTGATTTGAAAAATATTTGAGGGGAAAGATGGGGTCTTGCTGTGTTGCTCAGGCTGGTCTCAAACCCTGACGTCAAGCGATCCTCCCACCTTGACCTCCCAAAGTTCTGGGATTACAGGCGTGAGCCACTGCACCTGGTCTATGCTAGATATTTAAGACATGAATCATTATTGTTATACAGAGAGACTCTTTTATATTGGTCACAGTCTTAAAAAATCACTGCTGTTGAAATGCTTAATCTGATTTTCTTAATAAAATCAATTTTATAGAAGTCTCAAAGGAAGGGCCTTTTAATAGAAATAGTCATGTGTCCCATATTTAATCATAAACAGCATCTTTATTGCTCTGATAGTTTAAAACTTTTTATATCTTTTATATAGAGCATTTGGAGAGGAATCTCTTCACTTTCTTTTATGTGTTGGCCAGGTAGGGACTGTAAGGTTGAAGGGAAATTAATCCCAGGGTAGCTATTAGTCTAGGAACTTTGAAGATGCCAATAGGAGGATGGTAATTAAGGCTGGAAACCAGAGAAATTAGGACAAAGACTATACAGAGAGTGGTGGCTTCTGATGCATGGACTCTAGGGTTTGATTTACCAGGTTATTTGGGCAGCAGACTTAGTAGGCAAAATAATCTATACTACAAGTGCGTTAAGAAATTTTATCTATAACTGAAAATGTACTGGCAGTGGGAACTGCTGTGCAGTGAAGTGCCATCCAAATTGAGGTTTGCTTCATGGGCCCTTTCCATGCTTATCTATGGATTATTCTCCTCATTTTATGTTTTTCAGTGTTTTTTCAAACATTAATTGAAACTTGCATTGACCTGACCACTCTCCTACTGTGTGGTCTCTACAGTGAGTCCTAGAGTATTCAAAAGAAGCAAGATGATCTACCCCTGCCGTCATGTAACTTAGTATCTGCTTGCGGCAATGAGGCGGTTGCATGGGAAGTAGAAAAAGTTCCCTGGGTATCATTGAACAAGTACGTAGTACAGTGTAAATTGACGTGGCAAAGACCATACAAAATGCAAAATCATTTCAAAGAGAGGGATATTTTAATGTATGTGGAAGGTCCTCAAGGGTGGCTCTTAAGGGGGTATTTTTGAGTTGGGTTTATAATTTAGATTGTTGGAAACTGAGATCAGGAAGAAAATGTGGACATGGTAAAGAACATAAGTGATGGCACAGAGATAGGATTGAGTGAGGACGATTCAAACATAACCAACAGCTTGAGTGAGGGCAAAAGATTGAGATCAATTTATCTAGAATGCAAGTGTAGTTTAGGGAGTGAAATAATTACAGAAGTATTGGTAATAGTGGCATTGATGAGAGCTCTACTTTACAAAGCTGTATAACTTGGTTGGAAAGCCGGGACTGTTGGTAAATTAGGTCTCAAGTAACATTGGCAGAAGGTTGAAAGAAATGTGCATATCATGTATTTGCACCACATTGACTGTGTCCATTTACAATTAGTGCTTGTCCTTCATTGATACCAACTGTATCCATAATTTAAAAATTAAAACTGTGCTGTGGTACTCTTAATAATCACATTTTAAATCAGAGCTGGCAGCTATAATGAGAATAAATGGAGAAACAGAACATTTAACTAATCAGTTTGGAGAGGCTGAAATACTATTCTCATTATGATTCACATGACGAACAATGAGCTACTTGAGTTTAAAAATCGCAGGCCTACTTTCTGCTTGCCGCTGCTACATGATAACTTAAGTGATTGTTCTGAGACCCTGTAAGGTTTTTTTTAGTAATGGGAGGAGGTAAAACAATGGATGAGTTAGTTCTATATGTGGCAGAGACTGAAGACAAATTTATTTATTTGTTTTCAAGTGGGATTATTTATTTTAATTTTGACTTTGATTTTAGATTCAGGGAGTACTTGTGCAGGGTTTTTTACAAGGGTATATTGTGTGATGCTGAGGTTTGGGTTTGATTGAACCCATCACCCAGATAGTGAGCAAAGTATACAATAGGTAGCTTTTCAATTCTTGCCCCCTTCCTTCCTCCTCACTCTTGTACTCCCCACTGTTTGTTGTTGCCATGTTTATGTCCACGAGTAGCTAATGTTTAGCTCCCACTTATAAGGGAGAACATGTGATATTTGGTTTTCCGTTTCTGTGTTGCAGCCTCCAGCTCCATCCATGTTGCTACAGAGGACATGATTCCATTCTTTTTTATGGCTGTGTAGCATTCCATGGTGTACGTGTACCACGTTGTCTTTATCCAGTCCACCACGGATGGGCACCTAGGTTGATTCCATGTCTTTGCTATTGTGAATAGTGCTGAGATGAATGTGCAAGGGCAGGTTTCTTTTTGGTAGAACGATTTCTTTTCCTTTGATTATATACCCAGTAATGGGATGGCTGGGTCAAATGGCAGTTCTATTTTTATTTCTTTGAGAAATCTCCAACCTGTTTTCCATAATGTCTGAACTAATTTACGTTCCCACCAATAGTGTATAATAAGCGTTTGCTTTTCTCCACAGCCTGGCCAGCATCTGTTGTTTTTTGACATTTTAATATAGCCATTCTGACTGGTGTGAGATGGTATCTCAGTGTGGCTTTGATTTGTATTTCTCTCGTAATTATTGATGTTGAGCATTTTTCATATGTTTTTTGCCACCTGTATGTGAAGACAAATTTAAGTGTTTCGTATTTCATGTAAAGAGCTATATAGGATTAGAAAATCATATTCTTGAAAGAGTACACATTTGTTTTAAGTCATACAATGACTTATTGAAGATACCTTAAGGAGTATGGCATTTTAAAAATAACTCACTAGTGAATTATGTTACAGAAGGGTAACTTTATTGGACATTAAACATATCCAAAAGGCATAAAGATAAGTGAGGGATGGAGTTCTGGAAGTTATATATTCACGTAAGATTTACTTTCAGGTATTGGCAAAAATCACAGCTGGAGTGCAGATTAAGCATGATAGGAGTGTGGTGATTGGAGAAGGAATGGAGGGGAAAAAGGAAAAACTACAAATCATGTTAAAACTGTCCTCACTGAGTTTTACAAGTAATATACTGGTCTTACATACCCTTTCCTCCTACCATGGGAAAATATCACTAACTTATTATAGGATTAAATGAGGCAATACATAAGCTTTTTAGATGTTTTCTTTATAGAGAACATTATTAGAAGTTGTTGGCCGGGTGCAGTGCCTCATGCCTGTAATCCCAGCACTTTGGGAGGCTGAGGCAGGCAGATGACCTGAGGTCAGGAGTTCAAGAACAGCCTGGCCAACATGGTGAAAACCCCATCTTTACTAAAAATACAAAAAAAATTAGTCAGGTGTGGTGGCACAAGCCTGTAGTCCCAGATACTCGGTAGGATGAGGCACGAGAATTGCTTGAACGTGGGTGGCAGAGGTTGCAGTGAGCCGAGATCACGCCACCACACTCCAGCCTGGGCAACAGAGTGAGACTCCATCTAAAAAAAAAAAAAAAGAAGAAGTTGTTTTCTTGAAAAGGAAAACCATAAGACTTTATTTCATTCATATTTGGAATGGCCTAAAGTTAGATGATGGGAGAATTAGTAAGGGTTACTAAGTGTGTAAGAACTGCTTATCTTAGGATTCGTCTTGTACAACTCATTATCATGTTATTTTTGCAGAAGCAGGTGATTGGGCCCTGCAGTTGGTCAGTTAATAAAATACTAGGTTAGGCAGGGAGCCATCCATTTTAACCTAAAAATGTTCAATTCGATCTATGCATATATATATAACTGAATCTACAGTTGAGTTAAAATATACACATGTGCATAAATATATATTTGTTTGTGTGTATGTGTATCAATTCATCCTCTAGGACTTGACTCTGTTCCCTTAAGTCTTCCGTACTTATTTACCCTGCACCTAATCCAACAACAGGTGTAAAAAACTGACATACCTGTATTAGTTTTACAAAGCATTAACCTATTAGGTAATTATTAAGTAGGTAGTTTATCAAGAATGAGCGGTATATGTATTGTTCTTTTAAAGATATTAATGTGCAAAACCTAATCACTACAAGGGTAGTGTCCCAACAACTTTATCTTTGAAGAATTGTTTACCAAAAGGATTATCAAAAGTTATGAGCAAAAATGAAAAAAAAAAAAAAAACAGAACTGATTTCTAAAATCAGACGTTACTCCAGGTTATTAGTCATGTCTTTTCAAGAGATTCCTTACCTTTGTGCTTAATCAGTACTAATGAGCTCTTTTATCTTGACTTCTGACCTAAACTCACCTGCAATGTTTGATATGCGTATACTTCTATCTTATTCATCCTACAAATATTTATGGCTTCTTACATGCTTGCTTAGAATGTGGTGCTGAACTAAAGGAGAGATCCTCCTCATGTGCTATCAAAGCCAAGAGATTAAAAAGTGTTTTGAGAAGGGAGAAGGGTCACTTTGTCTAGTGCTGCAGGGACATTCAATAATGGGAGACATAACCTTTGGATTTAGCAACATGGGAGTCCTGTGACCTAACAGGACTCGTGTTAGTGGAGTGGTGGAGCTGGTTGAGGAGACAATGGGGAGAGAAGAATTGATGAAACAGAAAATTTCATCATATCAAGAAATTTCATAGTGAAGTAGAGCGGGAAAATGGGGTGGTGACTAGGAGTTGTAAAGTCAAGAGGGGTTTGTCTCTTCAAAATTAGGAGATGCTAGCATGTGTTTGTGTGTTGATGGAAATGATCCAGTTGAGAGAGGTACAAAGGTGATAAAGGAAAGAGGGGAGGTACTTGCAGAAGTGGGTGAAATTCCCACAGTGGGGTGGCATGGGGTCGGGGAGGTGTTAGCTTTTGAGAGCATGAAAGCACTTCATGCCCTTTTATAAACTTAGGATAAGAGATGTAGGTCAGTTGGTAGATTTGGGAATTCCGTGATTTCCTGCTGCCAAACATAAATCCACACTCCCTTGATGAGACATACAGGGCAGCTCAAAATGCTTCCAGCTTGTGGTGCTTCCAACATGCTCTACAGTTACTGATCTCTGTGGTCTGGACATACTTTTGTCTAAGCTGTTGTGTCTGTCTGGGATATCCACCACATTGTTAGCACCTTCCCCCTACCCTGTGAATTTCTTTAGGAAGTCTACCCTTGTGTTCCTGTCAGGATCAATCATTGCATATCATACTAAACTGTGATACTTTCAAAGGTGTGGGCTCTGTTATTCATCTTTGCTTCCCCAGTGCCTAGGACACAGCAGGCGTTTAATCAATGTTTGCTGAATTCTGTTGGGTCAGGATTATATTTTTAACTTGCCCTTTAAAAAAATCACTTATAAAGTTTGACAATATTATGATAACATATTCCCTTTTAGAAATAACTTTTCAGTAGCCTACAATTTATTTAATGTCAGGTTGATATAGATGAGAAAACCAGGGAAAAGAATGAGGTTGCAAGGTAATGGAGGAGGAGTCTGGGGAAACCGTATGATAAATGGATATTATTCGACCTTTGCAGGGGTGTAGAAGAGGAAAAAAGGCAAATGGTGTTTGCTGGATGTTGGTTTTCTTACTGTGTTAGTTGTAATTAGTTTTGGTTGCAAAAAACAATTGCAACAATATAGTAGGACCCGATTTTTCTCTCACAGAAAAGGACCCTGGGAGTGGATGGTCCAGGATGGTTTGGTGGTGACTCCAAAGGTGAAAGGTTATAGGCTTCCACCCTTCTTCTCTACTTGTGCTAGCATGTGGCTTGTATTTTCAGGGTCAGTTGGTAGCACAGATGTCTGCCGAACCCCAGCCATCATGTCTGCCAAACTCCAGCCATCATGTCTGCATTAAAAGCTAGAAGCAGGAGGAAAGGCAATAGAGCAGAAGAGTTACCTTTTCCATCCAAGACAGATTCCTTGAAACATCATTTCTATTTATATCTCATTGTCCAGAATGTAGTCATGTGGCTGCTTCAGGCCACCCAGGATCCTGGGACACGTAGTCTTTTATTCTGCAATGTGATGCGCCCTGCTAAAAATAATATAAAAATATCCTTCTAAGGAGAAAGAGGAAAATGGATATTGGAGCAGGGAAGCCACGGTCTCTGTTACACCTGCTCTTCAGTTTTCCCCCTCACCCTTGGAGTGCGTTAATTGCCTGTGCTCACATTCTACATCAGCTTAGCCACGCTCCTTTAGCTTTTACATTATCTGTAGTTCCTATTTGTCTTACCGAAAGTTTACTCAAGTCCTGGTATTCCTATGACATATATAAGGCAAAGGCTTATATTAAAGGTTTTAAGGAAGTGCTGGGAGAGAATTCCAAATAAGGCAAAGAAAATGATGAAACAAATGTCAACTTGCTTCAACTAGAGTTGATGATATTGAAGGGAAACTTTAGTTACACTAGATGTAAGTATATTCTATTTTAAATGTAAAATAAGATAGGTCTCTAAAGGAGTAAAGTGAAATATGTAAATAGTCACAGTGGTATATATTAAAAATTCCCCCTTCGGGTGTTCGTCATACTTTCTGCTTCAGTATGAAGTATCTTCATCCTGGAACACTAACATGATTTTTAGCATTATTTAGAACCCTCTTTCCTGTTGTACATCATATTCCAATGTGATACCTGATGCACAGAGCAAAACTGTCCTCTAGAGGGAGAGGGTTCAATTGCTGGATCAAGTTGGGAATTTGGTTGCTATAACTACAACATCGCAGATGTGCTGTACATTTATGTAGGCTTCTGTGGCCTTTGGAGTACTGGGATTGGTAGTGTCTTAACACAGTAAGTAGCTGTAAAGAGAAGGACTGTGATATTTTTTGTGTGTATAGTTGATGGAGTTCCACAGGTCACCTGATGCTTAAAAGTCTTCAGTTAGGGCATTGTTTGTGATCCTTGCTATAAATGAGTGTGTGAGAGTTCATCCCAGAAGTCCTGTTTGCAGTGATGTTTCTATTTCTCGTGAAGAAATAAATAATACTATATTTCATAAAGATTTTAGAGTCTGATGTTTGTGTCAATGAAACACAGTATTGTTTTTCTCTGGAAGATGTTTCGGTTGGTTACCCAGTGCTAAGTGCTCAGGAACTCCTAACTCTTGTCTGTGCTCCGGTTGTTTTTGGAGAAGGGACAGAGGGATGTGTGAGTTACTGTTTCACTTGTATGAATTCAGGGTGTATCTTAAAATAATAGAGCAGCTAAATTTGTTTTTGTTTAAGAAAGTGTACTCTGTATTGGGGTCACTAACAGAAAATAACAAGAGTAATAGTATGGTTAAAAGAAGATTGATATGTGATGCAAATTATACTCTGGGAAATTGGAATGTCATTATTAAGATAAAAATGTCCAATTAATCATAGTTCAGGGACCTTCTTATTATGAGTTGAATATGTGTGTGTGTGTGTGTGTATATATATATATATTTTGAAGACAACAAAATCATATTTTGAAATGTTAAAGAAGATGACTTTATTCTGTATTATGTACCCACTTAATTTTTTCCATGTATTATAAATTTTTTGACAGTACTTGTTGAAATAATAAAGTGAAGGACTATAGCTTAGATATTTATATTATTGCTTTTTTAAATGTAAGAATTTAAATGTCATGTGGTTTTTAAAAGGATCTGCATTTATTTTTTATTACCAATTAGTATTTTGAATTGTGAGTCCAAAATATTTAAATTATTGTCTTAGATGTTTCTTATGGCTTTATAGGGGTTACATATTTTTGCTATTAAATAGAAAATAGAATTTCTGCTATTGACTATTCATGTGTTTAGAGAGCTACACAAACATTAAATCATTATTTTCTTGGTTATACTTCTATCTACTTTTTTTGAGTCAGATTATCTTTAATTGATGGCTTACCTTTTCGTGTTTTATAACTAGAAATTGCTTAGAATGTAAGTGTAATTTCCTTAAGATAACTTTGGTATTAAACATTTTCAGATAGTTTTAAAAATGAGGGCAATTTAAAATTTGTCAAACACATTCTTGTGTTTTATTATTATTATTTTATGGTTCATTAGGGTGAATTTAGAAAATAGTCATTAGGCAGACTTAATTCAGTTTTACACATAGAAAAACCTCAAGTTGAGAAATTCCATTTCATTAGGCTAAATCAGATATATTTTAGGATGAACGTGTATATATTCTAGCATGTATGTATCAGAGACATATATGTTTCCCTCTTTTCTTGCCATGATGGATATAGTCCAGGATAATAATTTAGTTATTACTCAGAATCATGAGACCATTTCCGTTTACCTCTTTTCACCTTATCTTGAATTTTAACTTACATAATTTTGGGAACACAAACTAAGGAATTGGCTTTGAATAAGGTATTCCAGGTTTTATAGCCATTATCCCATTTAAGTGATTTTTTTTTTTTAGATAGAGTCTCGCTCTGACACCCAGGCTGGAGTGCAGTGGTGTGATCTTGTCTCACTGCAACCTCTGCCTCTCGGTCTCAAGTGATTCTTGTGCCTCAGCCTCCTGAGTAGCTGGAATTACAGTCATGTGCCACCACTCCCAGCTAATTTTTGTATTTTTTGTAAAGATGGGGTTTTGCCATGTTGGCTAGGCTGGTCTTGAAGTCCTGGCCTGAAGTGGTCCGCCTGCCTTGGCCTCCCAAAGTGCTGGGATTACAGGTGTGAACTGCCATGTCTGGCCCCATTTAAGTGAACTTCTAAAATCTCTTATGTATAGGAAATTTTGTGTTTGAAAGCATCATTGTGACTGAAACATTTTTTTTCATTGATTATCTATGTTAGAACATAAAGTAATTTTAGTCTTTCAAATATAGTAGAGAAGAGCTGCTTGATTACCATTCAAGCCCAAGAAACATGAATTTTAATTTTTCTAAGAACGTGCTTGTGGGACACTATATAGAAAAGACTTTAGAGTCCTTGTGTTTGGCAATAATGATGGTTTGAAGATGACACGGGGCAAGACTTTCAAAGTAATTGCCCAAGGTAGAGGTTTTCAAACCAGGCAGTTATTAGATTTGCCTGGCTTAGGATGGGCAAAATGCTGAGTCCCACGCCCTGGAGATTTTGGTTTGCCACATCTGGGTTGGACCTTGGACTCTCTTGTTTTAAAAGCATACCAGCAGGTGGTTAATCAGATTCAAACAGAGAGGCTGTAGGTGAATGACTTTAAAATCGATGTGTAATTGTTTTAAAGGTAGATCAATAGAAGAAGAGAATCCCTGGAAGATCTGGTAAAGTTGAAACCAGAGATAGGAACCTTATCTTAATGGTCTCTGTGTGCCAAAGCTAAGGGCCTGAATAGTATTTCCATGGAAAAAGAAGTTGATGGAGAATAATTTAAAAGGGCTAATTGGTGGAATTTAGTGACTGAAGGTTACAGACAAGGGAAGAAAAGAAGTAAAAAATGGCTTCAGTTCTTTGAATTCGGATGTCTATAGAGCAATTACTTTGACAGCTATAACCAAATCTGGAGGGAATGAGGTAGGTGGGTATCAGAGTTGAAATGAAGATACTTGATTTTAGGCATGTTTAATTAATGCACTGACAAATAGATGGGAGCTACAGGGGATATAAAGAGATAACCTGGGTTCCTGAGAAAGATTGTAGATACAGGGTAGGGTAGGTGAAGGTTGGGTAAATAGAAAGAGTACCGAAGGAAAAGAAGAGTACTTACAGCTATGTCAGAAAGTAACAAACAGGAACAGAATTTGAAAACTTTAAAATTTTGCTGTACTACCCAACCCAGTGCAGAGATGTCTCGTGGTCTATTTTAGCAAGCCATGCAATATGTTGTCAATCCTTACAAAAGTGAATGCCAGATTTATAAAGTTACTGAATTTTGTAAATGAGGCAATATTAATCTTTCATAAAACATTAATTTGAAAATGATTGAGTTGCTTTCATATTTTGGCTTCTATGAACATTCACAAATGTCTGTTTGTGTGGGTGATATGCTTTCCTTAATGTCTTGGAAAGGTACCTGGGGTGAAATTGATGGATAACATGGTAAATGTGTATTTAACTGTATAAGGAACTCCCACACTGTATTCCACAGTGGCTATAACATTTTTTATGCACACTAGCAGTTTATGAGATTTCTGTTTGCCTCACATCCTTGTCAACGCTTGGTATTGTCAGTCTTTTTTCATCTTAGCTGTTCTAGTAGATATGTGGCAGTATTCTTACCGTGGTTTTTATTTTGTATTTCTCTGAAGATTAATGTTGATAATTTTTTCATGTGTTTGTTGGCCATTTCTATATCTTGGCAAAGTGTCAGTTCACCTCTTTTGCTGTTTTAAAAAATTGGATTGTTTGTCTTATTTTTGAGTTGTGTAAGCAATCTTTATGTGTTTTGGATACAATTATTTTGTTGGCTATATTTTGCAAAAATTTCCTCCTAATCTAACATGCACCTTAAACAAAAATAAATAAAAACTCTGTGTTTTTGAAAGCTAAGGCTTTTAATCTTAATGAAGTCCATGTTGTCAACCTGTTTTTTTATACTTTGTACTTTTAGTGTCCTCGTTAAGAAATCTTTTCTTAACCTCATGTCATAAAGGTTTCCTCAGTTTTTCTTCTAGAAATGTAATAGTTTTACTTCTTCCTTTTAGGTCTGAGATCTATTTTGATTTAATTTTTGTGTGTGGTGTGAGGTAAGGGTTGAGATTTACATTTCTTCATACAGATATTCAGTTGTTCTAGAAGACTTCATTGAAAAGAATATTTTTAATCTATAGAATTGCCTTGGCATGTTTGTTTAAAATCAATTAATTGTAAAAATAAATTATTTAACTATGAAATATTTGTTTAGATCTATCTCTGGAATCTCTCTTCTGTTCCATTGCTTTACATGTCAGTTCTTTCACCAGTACCACACTATCTTCATTTGTGTAACTTTATAGTCACTTTTGAAGTCATGTAGCGTAAATCCCTGACTTTGTTCTTGCTTGTTTTTATTCTGTCCTTGCCTTTTTATATAAATTTTAAACCAGGTTATCAGTGCCAAAAAAATGTTCGTTAGGATTTGGTTGGAATTGCACTGAGTCTGTAGATCAGCTTGGGAAAGATTACTATCTTATCAATATTGAGCTTTCCAAACCGCGAACTCTCTCCATTTAAGTTTTCTAGAATTTCCCTTCGCAAGGTTAAGTTCCCTTTGGTAGTTTTTAGTATACAGATCATACACATTCTTCATTGTATTTATTCCTAAGTATTTTATATTTTGATTATAAATAATAGGTTTTTACCACTTCAGTCTATAAGGGGGAAGCTCTGAAACAAAGGTTAAGCAATATTGCCAGTGTTAGTTATTGGTAGAATTAGAACAGTCTTTCACTTACAAAACAAGTATGGGCTCATGAGAAAAGTCCACATTTAATTCAGATGAATTAAATCAGTTGCCATTTTATTACTTGATATCTTTGTAAAAGATTATATATGTGTATGAGTTTATGCTTTTCCTTTCTTGGACATGTGTTATTTTAACTTCCAAGAATTATGAATACAGTATTTTTCAAGTGACCTGAATTTTTGTTGAGGTTCAATCTTACAAAGACATACTTACCATTTCAACTTCTCTTACGGTATGTGCCAATTTTTGGGCAGGTTAGTGGCTAGGTTTTGATGCCATTAACATAGAGCTTTAAAGAATAGCAGATGTTTAGTTGTGATTCTTGAGATCAGTTCAAGTTCTTACTTGCTTAGGGCCAATCTGAATCATTCATTATATTCATCTGCCATTTTTCTCATTAATATGTTACATAGATCTGTTTGGTTATTTCTTAATGTAATTGTTTATTTTACTTCTTGAATGAATTTTATAAAAAATAAGGCCATTTGAAAATAAGATACTAGAGCTAAGCTTCCTTGTCTATACAACTCATACACGGCCAGCTTTGCACACTGCAATGGTGAACATTTAACAAAAGTATATTGGACGGGCATGTGTCTACATGCTGAAAGGAAAAGCTGTTATGGACCATAACTTTTATACAAGCTGATCAGCAGCCGTCTGTGTACAAAGCACTGTGATCAGCAGAGACCTGTTTGTGCCACTGTGTAGACTGATAGCAGCAGATTAATTTAGCTGAGCTGTTCTCTAGCAGTTTGGTCACGAGGACATAGACACTACCAAAGTGTAGTCATCACACCACTGATCTTTGCTGGTTTAGATTGTGGCAAGAGAGAAAAACTGCTTGCTCTCTTCACCCCAATACAGCTGAGGTAAGAGCCACCTTTTTTTCTCTTGAAGGGAAAAACGAGAGCAAATCTGCCTCTTTTAACTTTTCCCATGCTGTTTGATTTAAATTTATTCTAGTCTTTTCCATGATAATCCCCCAGGCCAGGTATACAGTTCAGCATCTCTTTGGCGGAGAGCAACTAGTTTGTAGCACAGCTTGGGTAAATTTTAATAACAAAATTGTATTGCCAGCACGAAGCATTTGACCTTGAAGACAGAGGAGAGCAGACATTGCAGATTTCACTACTTGCCCTTCACTTACAAGAGAGTAGATAATGAATTAATAGAAATTGATAAAGAGTGTCTGTCAGGCAGCCGCTGAGGTCATGAGGCTGGTATGCAAAAAGAGTACCCATACAACATGCGAAACACATAGCTGCAGCCAGGAGAGGTGGGTGGGTCATCGAAGCAGGAAATTAGCCGTCAGATGGAATGTTGGCCTCTGTACAAGCTACGCCGCGCGCATGGACTCACTGGGAGAAAACACACAGGGAAATGGGGAGTGCTCAGTGCTGCAGAGAAAAGAGCTCCTATAGAAGATGACAGCACTATTGCTGTTAGTGGTACTTCAAAGATACTGAAGACAGTGCAGGTTAGAATTTTTTTTAAAGGAATTAAAATATTAGTAGCTTAAGTATGTTTAGTGTTTGTTAAATAGACAACAAACTACTGAGGAATGAACAGGGGGAATAGCACAGCTATAAGGCCTTCATATTGTATAATAATTTTTATCGTGTACTCTATTTTTATAAGCAGAGATTAAATGTTGAGATCCACTTTGCAGAGGAACAAACTTCTGTTAATTTGTGTAGGGTGATGATTGTTAGAATGTTTCTAAGTGAGCCTTGAAAGAAATTTAGAGATGTATAGTGTGTGTTCAGTTTTCTCAATACTTCTGAAATATAAGCCGGTTAAAGTCCATGCTTTAGAAGCAGTTTGCAGTTTACACACATACATGTAATTTATATATGTAGCTGGTGTGTGTGTGTGATTTTTAACATAGCTGTTACTTTTTTGGGGTCTAAACTAATGAGTTAACTTATTAAGAAAATATTACATGTATTTTATGGAAAGTCTTTCAACCCACTTTCCTTTTATACTTATATTAAAATTTATTCTTATATAAGTTACCAATTTTTGAGAATGGAATTGATGGCATCAGCAGTTACTTGTTAGCTTTTCCTCCCTAATTTAATTGCCACTCTGCTGTCTGAAGACAGTGTTATGTGATTGTTTTTTTTGTAAGTCCTAAACAAATAAATTGGTTTTGATTTAGGAACATCAGTCCAGTCAGTTACTTAGACTTTTTTAAGGAAGAAACTAAAATTTAGTAACTGCCTATCATTTTCTGGAAACAGGGGTGTGAAAAATTGATATATTGGAGTATTATGTTTTTAATCATTTTGTAAATTAGGATTGCCCACCAGTATAATATCTGCTTGACTCCTGTGTATTCCCTTGTTGGGTGTAGGCTGACTTGAATAAGTTTACATTCCGATACCGAGAATTGCATTCCACTGGGTAGTTCTGACGTACAAGAAGAATGTGGAGGCCCATACAAAGGGCAAGATTAGGGACACTGATAGAAGAGGCTTCTGTGCTCTGTGACTGCCTTCCGTGGAAAGCTCACACTGGCAGAAAGTGCTCTTGACCCAACTTGGGAGAGGAAAATGTGGTCACAGAAACTTCGGACAATTGGACCTTACAACACCTGCAGCACCCTGTCTGGTGTTTCATTGCCTATGGGTATTTACGAAAACTAGGTAAGACTTTACATTCTCAAACTTTCATGCTGTGTGGGAGTCTTGAAGGAAAGTTTAGTTTTCTCAATTTTTTATATTATATGGAAGACTACTTAGTAATTTTTTTGTCTTCATATTTTTGGTATTACAAAGTCATACCATTTGCACCTGTAGAAGTATGTAACTTAGTTTCAATTTTGCTAACAATTTTACTTTTTAATTTTTAAATTGTTTTGTATAAAAACTTCAGCAAAAAAATGTAATGGAATGAAAGTCTGAATTGTTATACTGTTTTTAGAGCAGTCGTTCTTAGCCATACTGAGGGAGTACTAGCATTTAGGAATAATCTGTTTCATATGCTGCAAGTGGTCTTTTCAGTAATCATTTACTGGTGGGCTTAATTTTTTTTCTTTTTTGACATGGCAGAGAACTCACAGATTTACCAGAAGTGAACATCACTTTTAGTTGTTATCTTGTGATTGTTTAATGTAAGATTTTAAGGACATGCTGAAATTACATTGAGATTGAATTGTTGAAAGGCAAGGTGTACAGTGTATTTATACAGAACAATTTAGAAAGCTTTAAAATAGACCATAGTGATCACATTTTCATTCTGTGTGGAAGGAGAAGACTATCAGCATTCTTAAAACACATATACCATAATACTTCTCCCTTCCACCACCCACTTTCCTACTTTATGGCCTCTGACTAGACACCTCTTGTCAAATGCTGGTGTCTAGTTAGAAAGAACAGGTTTTTAAAATATTCAGGCTAACTCTCATTGATAACTGTTAACCTTCATCTTTCTTGTTTTTGAAAGACAGCTATTCATATATGTGTGTTAATACATGTGTGTTAATAGCGTGTCTTATATACAAATATACATATACACACAAAGATTGAAACTTCTACAAGACCAGAAATAACTTTTGAAAGATATTTAATTCTAAGTAGAAAAGATAAGCCATGTATCTTTAAAAATTAAGGAGTCTGAAATTTTAAAATATCTTGTTTATCTTGGTAAACAACAGATCTTTGCCGAGGTAACCCTAAAGCTCTTTATGGTCATTTGTAATTTGCTGAATTTGAATTGCCTTCTGAATTACAAATGCTGATTTGTGTTTTTCACTCAACTAGCTACTGAGCGAGCCTGGCCATTGAGAATTCACCTCTCAATGAAACTCACTTCTCGACTTGTCATTGGGTTATAGCTGTTTGTGTACTTGTCATCCATGGCATATAAACTACTTAAGAAGAGGGACTGTATTTAGTGAGTTTTTTTGTAAACTCTCAGTATTGATTACCAAGTTTATATTGGTAATATCGATTCTGTTACGTGTCCCGTGAACATTTGGAAGAGGAATAGATAGCACAATAATATGTATGTCAGAAATAATATTATCTAGTCGTGCACTGTGTAATAATGTTTTGATCAATAATGGACCACATATACAGTGGTCATCCCAGAAGATGATAATATGGTATTTTTACTGTACCTTTTCAATGTTTAGATGTTTAGATACACAAATACCATTGTGTTACAATTGCCTACAATATTCAGTAGAGTAACATTCTGTATGGGTTTGTAGCGGAGGAGCAATAGGCTGTGTCATCTAGCCTAGGTTGATAGTAGGCTATCCCATCTTGGTTTGTGTAAGTATACTCTGTGATGGTCACACAACAGTAAAATCGCCAAACAACATATTTCCCAGAACATATCTCCATCCTTAAGCAATGCATGACTGTATGTTAATATATATTATTACTCACACATATTATTTTATGTGTTGTATGTTATGTATATAATATATTCTCACAAATACATTATTTATATCTTAAATTTAAACAAAAGTTTCTCACATGAATCATATATATGTGAGAAATAATATATGTTTTGTAGAGAGAGAAAAAAAACCTCAAATATATGACCATGGATAAAGAAAAAAATGAGATTAATATTAGGTGAAAAAATGTTCATATAAATGACTCTTCTAAACTTTGATTTAAAATAAAGATTAAGTTGTATTCTTAATCCAAAAATTTCAAATCCAGAATGTTCCAAAACTTGAAATTTTTTGAGCACTGACGTGGTGCTCAAAGGAAATACTCATTGGAGCATTCTGGATTTCATATTTCCAGAGTAGGGATGCTCCACCTATACATGCAAATATTCCCAAATCCAAAATAATCCAAAATCAAAGCACTTCTGATTCTAAGCATTTTGGATAATGCATACTCCTGTCTTTCAGTCATATTTGTTTACCTTCTGCCCATCTCTAACTAGTTCTTTCACCCAACGTCTGTCACTTCATTGTTAAATTATCATATAAAAGAGACAGGTTCCCAGTTTGTCCATCATCAAATATAACTCTTCATTTGTTCCTAAGATTTGCTGTTTGTTAAAATAGAGATTCTACTTTTTCTTATTCAAGTCCCAGATTTTTGCCAAGAAACCCAAATATCCTCTCTATAGTTTCTTTTCTAAGATTTTTTTATTGTGGTAAAAAAGATATGTAAACTATGTCATTTTAACCATTTTTAAATATATGGTTACATTTAAGTGTGTGTTCCAGTGGCGTTAATTACATTCACACTGTTGTGTCACTAGTGGCGCTACCTCTTTCTAAAGCTTTTCTGTAACTCCAGATGGAAACCCTGAAACCATTATGCTTTCCAAACCACTTTCTCCAACCCTTGGCAACCTTGAATCGTCTTTCTGTCTCTATGAATTTGCCTATTCTAGATATTTCATGTAAGTGGAATCATATATTTGTACTTTTGTGGCTGGCTTGTTGTCTTCAGTGTATGTTTTCAAGATTCATCCATGTTGTAGCAGGTATCTGAACTTCATTCCTTTATATGGTTGAATAGTATTCCATTGTGTGTGTATGCCATAGCTTGTTTATCCGTTCATCCATTGTTGGACACTGGGGTTGTTTCCACATTTTGGCTACTGCGAATAATGTTGCAGTGAGCATTGGTGTACAAATATCTGTTTGAGTCCCTGCTCTCATTTCTTTTTGGCATTTATCTAGGGCTAGAATTGCTGTGTCATATGTTAATTCTATGTTTAGATTTTTGAGAAATTGCCAAACTGTTTTCCACAGTGGCTGTATCATTTTACATGCCCACTAGCAATGCACAGGGTTCCAAGTCCTCCACGTTCTTTTTTTTCTTTCTTTTTGCTTTCTTAAAAAAGGGAAATAGTAAAAAATTGTAGCCATCCTGGTATCTCATTTGCATGTGGCTTCAGGTGTGAAATGGTATCTTACTGTGGTTTTGATTTGCTTTTCTCTGATGACTAAAGATGCTGAGGACCTTTTCATGTGTGTATCAGCTCTTTGTGTATCTTCTCTGGAGAAATGCCTATGTAAGTCCTTTGTCAAGTTTACATTGGGTTGTCTTTTTGTTGTTTAAGAATTTTTTATGTATTTTGAATATTGAATCTTTATCAGATATGTGATTTGCAAATACTTTCTTATTCTGCAGGTTGCCTTTTCAGTTAAGGCCCTTTGATGCACATTTTTTAATTAGGATGAAATTCAGTTGATCTGTGTTTATTCTCCTGCTCCTCATGCTTTTATTTTCCAGAGCTAAGAATCTATTGCCAACTCCAAGGTCATGAGGATTTAATCCTATGCTTTTACTAAGAGTTTACTTTTGGCTCTTATATTTAGCTTGTTGATTCATTTCGAGTTAATTTTTGTCTGTGGTGTGCAGTAGGGGTCCAATTTCATTCTTTTTCATGTGAAAGCCAATAATCCCACCACCATTTGTTGAAGACTCTGTTCTCCTCCCATTGAACAGATACGACATCCTTGTCAAAAACCAACTGGTCAATCATTTGCAGTAACCTAGATGAGACTGGAGACTATTATTTTGAGTGAAGTAACTCAGAAATGGAAAACCAAACATCATATGTTCTCACTCATAAGTGGGAACTAATCTATGAGGATACAGAGGCATAAGAATGACACAATGGATTTTGGGGACTCATGGGGGAAGTGTGAGAAGGGGGTGAGGGATAAAAGACTACAAATTGGGTGCAGCGTATACTGCTTGGGTGGTGGGTCCACCAAAATCTCACAAATCACCACTAAAGAACTTATATAACCAAGTGCCACCTGTTCCCCAATAACCTGTGGAAATAAAAAATTAAAAAAAAAAAAAGAAAACATAAGGAAAAAAAAGTCCTGTTAATTTAACACTCACACACAAAAAAATCAATTGGCCATTGATGTATGAGTTGATTTCTGGACTCCTACTTCTATCCTTTTGGCCTAAGTACCACACTGTTTTGATTACTATAGCTTTGTAGTAAATTTTGAAATTGGGAAGTGTGAGTCCTCTGACTTTGTTCTTTTTCAAGATTTTCTTGGCAAATTAGGGCCCACCCAATTTCCATATGAATTTTACGACCAGTTTTTTCATTTCTGTAAAAAAGACTAGTCTAATTTTGATAGAGGGTATGTTGAATCTGTAGATCACCTTATGTAGTTTATTATAAGACTTACTAAAAAAAAAAACAAAAACAGTGCTGTATTTGACAGTGTTAAGGGTCCATTTCTGACAGTGGCACCAAGGAACAGGATGTAATCACATTTGGATCAGAATGTAGTCACATGGTTTAGAGCAATCCTTACCAACTCCTGATTTTTGATCAAGGATCGTAGGTGTACATTTAAGTTACCCAATTTCTTTAATTGTATTTTTTTCTAAATTATTTCTAAGTCTTTTAAAAATGATTATTTTAGAAACTTAAGGGATACTGGCTTTTAGCTGGTGTAATAGGACTTAATGAATTATTATTATTATTATTATTATTATTTTGAGACGGAATCTTGCTCTATCATGCAGGCTGGAGTGTAGTGGCGTGATCTTGCTCACTGCAACCTCTGCCTTCCGGGTTCAAGTGATTCTTCTGCCTCGGCCTCCCGAGTAGCTGGGACTTCAGGTGCATGCCACCATGCCTGGCTAATTTTTTTTTTTTTTTTTTTTTTGAGACGGAGTCTTGCTCTGTTGCCCAGGCTGGAATGAGTGGTGCGATCTCGGCTTACTGCAAGCTCTGCCTCCTGGGTTCACGCCATTTATTGGACTTGAAGTGTGACTTGAAGTGTGAAGTGCAACTTGAAGTGTGACTTCCCGACCTCAGGTGATCTGCCTGCCTCAGCCTCCGAAAGTGCTGGAATTATAGGCATGAGCCACCATTCCCGGCCTATTATTATTATTTTTGAGACTGAGTCTTGCTCTGTTACCCAGGCTGAAGTGCAGTGGTACAATCTCAACTCACTGCAACCTCCATCTCCTGAGTTCAAGTGATTCTCCTACCTCAGCCTCCTGAGTAGTTAGGATTACAGGTGCCTGCCATTATGCCTAGCTAACTTTTGTATTTTTAGTAGAGATGGGGTTTCACCATGTTGGCTAGGCTGGTCTCAAACTCCTAACCTCAAGTGATCTTTCCATCTCGGCTTTCCAAAGTGCTGGGATTACAGGCATGAGCCACCGTGCCCAGCCTATGAAAAGTTATCTTAATTTATGCATCTGGTCTTTTGGAAAGCCCTTTGGATTCCCTGAATTTTTTGTGAGAAATTTTTCAGTTCTGTGTATTTCCCCTTAGAAACTCTTCCAGGGTAATACCCTTTTATAGATTTGATTTTTCTATAAGGGCATGTATTGTAATTATTGTTTTTGATTCTTTCCTTGTGTGTCCATCATTTCATAGTTTTGTCTTTGTTTATAATTTTACTTGTTGTGTAAGCATCTTGCTGTGCTAATGCATTCAAAGACTTCGTTTTTGTTAATAACTTTTAACTGAAAACTGAGAACCTGTTGTTTAATATAATATTAAATACTGTGTGCATTTGATCACCTTTTCAGTGTAGAGCATTTCATTGTGCGCACTGGATCCTCTGTGGCTTTCCTGCACTCACACTTTATAAAATGTCTTGTACTTTATTCTTACTGTTTTGGTTTTGTGTTTTACTTTCTCAAAGTGTATTTGTTATTTGCAGTCCTGAAGATTTTGCACCATTTTTTTCCACTCAGTAATCTAAAATATTTAAAAGGATTGTTCATTATATTGTCAATGAGGTACTTTATCTCCTACACATCTTCATCTGTTGCCTTTTTTAAGTCTGTACTTATTTTCCAGAGCTGAATTTCTTCAGTTTATTTGTATAGAACTTGGCCAAATATTTTTGAAAATGTTGTAAATAATCATATTTATTTACTTTTGTTTATGTATTTATTGTTTCAAAGAATCAGAGAGCAGAAGCAAAAGTAACTTGTGGCCTTAATTTCTAGCTAACTTTTTTTTTTTTTTTTTCATTGCTTTGTGTGTTTCTTCCAACCTTACAGCTTCTGGTTTGTGAGCTAAGAGCACATCATCTCTGTGAGAGAGCTCAGAGGCTTTGTCACTCATCAGGCCTAGCGTGTGCACTCATGACCTACTCTTTGGCTCTTTCGAGGCTGCTCTTCCTTTCTGCATTCCTGGCTGTGTTTGAAAAAATAGATTGTTGAATAAATGAAATAATATATTCTCCCTTGCTAATGTGTGTTCTGTGCACATTGCTTTTTCCATTCAGCTTTTTCAATAAATATATCTGATGGAAAGTCTGCAGTTTCTCGTGTTCACATCTTTGTGACGCTTTGTAGAACTCGAGTCTTTTTGTGGTTGAAAATGTTTCATCAGGCTCTAGTGCAACTGACTCTCTGAAAAACTCTCATGGAAATATTTTTGTAGAGCACGTTTTAGGAAATTTAAACTTTTCATCCCCAAAGTAATAGTGTGCTAGTGCAACTTGAAGTGTGACTTCCTAGCCATAAAGTTCTGTTGAATGAATGACTAATTGGTAAAAGGATTTGCACCCTAAATCCTGGAGTGGGGAAGATGGTACTATATTTATATATAAAATAATTAACAGTTATATAGTTTATTTATGTGAACATTAACACCTTTTGTTGCTAAAATTTGTAAACAATTCTAGCATGTATTTTTGTATCAAGTATTATATGAACAGTATATACTTTACAAACATTTATGATTTTTTACTATGTTACACTTAAAAATGGATAAACATTAGACCAGTATATTTATAAACTTGTCTAAGTCTGTAACCTGCCAGATATTTTACTCACACATTGAGATTATTTATTAATTTGTAGTGCATAATTGTAAGCTTCATTTAAAAAATTAAATTGCAAATAGGTAGATTCAGAAACTCAAATTTTTGTGTATATTGAAGAGTTATGGAATTTCAGTTGTATTTAATTGTAAGCTAAAAGAAATGTTTAAAAATTCAGATCCTTTAAATTGTATGAGAAGTAACATGAAAATAGATTTATTATGTTGTTTCTGGCAAATTTTTTCACTTAAAAGTACTCCAATGTGTATGTTTCGGTGGGCATATATGTGTGATTGTATATATGAACATTAAAAATTTTTTTTCAAATATGTTAAACATGATGCTGGTTTTGATTTTCATGGCAATGTTTTCTTGTTCTCAAGGCAGGTTTTACTCTGTTGCCCAGGCTAGAGTGCAGTGGCACATTCTTGGCTCACTGCAACCTCTGCCTCCCATGCTCAAGTGATCCTCCCATCTCAACTTCCTGAGTAGCAGGGACTACAGGCTCACACCACCATGCCTGGCTAATTTTTGTATTTTTAGTAGAGACAGGATTTCACCATGTTGCCCAAGCTAGTCTCGAACTCCTGGGCTCAAGTGATCATCCCTCCTCAGGCTTCCAAAATGCTGGGATTATAAGCATGAGCCATCGCGTCTGGCCAGAAATGATTTTGGAAAAGGACTTAATTATCTTTAACAATCAAATAATTATTGTTAAGGAAAATGACTTAAGTGATGGCCTAGTCTAACCTAATAAACCTGTAAACAAATAAAATTTATCGTATGATGTGGTGAAGATATTTTGCTAGAGATTGCAGACGATAGAATGACAATATTGGCTTTTCTGTTTTCTTCCTCTTACATGACTTGGCTCCTAATACTTGAAACATGTGTATTACTATGATATAAAGAGGATTATAAATGGAACAAGAATTTCCATAGGAGTCCGTCACAGTGCCTAATTAACTTGGAAAAAATTGTTCAGTGAAATAGTTTTTTGGTAGAATTTTAAAGCATTTTTTCTTAAAGATAAGTTTATTAAATATGATTGACAAAAATTTTAATATTAGGCCAGTGGTGGTAGCTCACACCTGTAATCCCAGAATTTTGGGAGGCCGAGGAGGGAAAATTGATTGTGGCCCTAAGTTCAAGACCAACCTGGGCAACATAGCTAGACTTTGTCTCTACAAAAATAAAAAAAAAAAATTAAAAAAAAAAAGGCATGTATGGTGGTATGCACCTGTAGTCCCAGGTACTTGGGAGTCTGAGGTAAGGTAGGAGGGTTGCTTGAGTCCAGGAGTTCAAGACTACAGTGAGCTGTGATTGTGCCGCTGTACTGTGGCTTGGGTGATGGAGTGAGACCCTGTCTCTTTTAAAAAAAAAAAAAAGTTAAGTCCTGAATGGGCAAAAACTGGCAGCCTTCCCTTTGAAAACTGGCACAAGACAGGGATGCCCTCTCTCACCACTCCTGTTCAACATAGTGTTGGAAATTCTGGCCAGGGCAGTCAGGCAGGGGAAGGAAAGGGTATTCAATTAGGAAAAGAGGAAGTCAAATTGTCCCTGATTGCAGATGACATGATTGTATATTTAGAAAACCCCATCATCTCAGCCCCAAATCTCCTTAAGCTAATAAGCAACTTCAGCAAAGTCTCAGGATACAAAATCAATGTGCAAAAATCACAAGCATTCTTATACACCAATAACAGACAAATAGAGAGCCAAATCATGAGTGAACTCCCATTCACAATAGCTTCAAAGAGAATAAAATACCTAGAAATCCAACTTACAAGGGATGTGAAGGACCTCTTCAAGGAGAACTACAAACCACTGCTCAACGAAATAAAAGAGGACACAAACAAATGGAAGAACATTCCATGATCATGAATAGGAAGAATCAATATCGTGAAACTGGCCATACTGCCCAAGGTAATTTATAGATTCAATGCCATCCCCATCAAGCTACCAATGACTTTCTTCACAGCATTGGAAAAAACTGTTTTAAAGTTCATATGGAACCAAAAAAGAGCCCACATTGCCAAAACAATCCTAAGTCAAAAGAACAAAGCTGGAGGCATCACGCTACCTGACTTCAAACTATACTACAAGTCTACAGTAACCAAAACAGCATGGTACTGGTACCAAAACAGAGATATAGACCAATGGAACAGAACAGAACCCTCAGAAATAATACCACACATCTACAACCATCTGATCTTTGACAAAGTAGACAAAAATAAGAAATGGGGAAAGGATTCCCTATTTAATAAATGGTGCTGGGAAAACTGGCTAGCCATATATAGAAAGCTGAAACTGGATCCCTTCCTTACACCTCATACAAAAATTAATTCAAGATGGATTAAAGACTTAACTGTTAGACCTAAAACCATAAAAACCCAAGAAGAAAACCTAGGCAATACCATTCAGGACATAGGCATGGGCGAGAACTTCATGTCTAAAACACCAAAAACAATGGCAACAAAAGCCAGAACTGACAAATGGGACCTAATTAAACTAAAGAGCTTCTGCACAGCAAAAGAAACTACCATCAGAGTGAACAGGAAACCTACAGAATGGGAGAAAATTTTTGCAATCTACTCACCTGACAAAGGGCTAATATCCAGAATCTACAAAGAACTCAAACAAATTTACAAGAAAAAAACAACCCCATCAAAAAGTGGGCAAAGGATATGAACAGACAGTTCTCAAAAGAAGGCATTTATGCAGCCAGCAGACACATGAAAAAGTGCTCGGCCGGGCGCGGTGGCTCAACCCTGTAATCCCAGCACTTTGGGAGGCCGAGGCGGGTGGATCACGAGGTCAGGAGATCGAGACCATCCTGGCTAACATGGTGAAACCCCGTCTCTACTAAAAATACAAAAAAAAAAACTAGCCGGGCGAGGTGGCGCATGCCTGTAGTCCCAGCTACTCGGGGAGGCTGAGGCAGGAGAATGGCGTAAACCCGGGAGGCGGAGCTTGCAGTGAGCCGAGATCGCGCCACTGCACTCCAGCCTGGGTGA